>NW_027419697.1:0-4122 GCF_009905375.1 Apium graveolens | reverse complement strand
ACATATTTAATCCATATTGATATTTTAATTTGAGACCATATTTCGCGGAATTCGGACGAGAAATGAGTAGATTTGGCTGAAATGGAGTTTTCGGTGAAAACTCAAAGGGGTTAGTACACGGTTTTTTCTCCGATACTGAGTCGGGATGCATTATGGATATTTTCACATACTTTAATCCATATTGATATTTTAATTTGAACCGATCCATATTTCGCGGAATTCGGACGAGAAAGAGTAGATTTGGCTGAAATGGAGTTTTCGGTGAAAACTCAAAGGGGTTAGTACACGGTTTTTCTCCGATACTGAGTCGGGATGCATTATGGATATTTTCACATACTTTAATCCATATTGATATTTTAATTTGAACGAGCCATATTTCGCGGAATTCGGACGAGAAATGAGTAGATTTGGCTGAAATGGAGTTTTCGGTGAAAACTCAAAGGGGTTAGTACACGGTTTTTTCTCCGATACTGAGTCGGGATGCATTATGGATATTTTCACATACTTTAATCCATTGATATTTTAATTTGAACCGATCCATATTTCGCGGAATTCGGACGAGAAATGAGTAGATTTGGCTGAAATGGAGTTTTCGGTGAAAACTCAAAGGGGTTAGTACACGGTTTTTTCTCCGATACTGAGTCGGGATGCATTATGGATATTTTCACATACTTTAATCCATATTGATATTTTAATTTGAACCGAGCCATATTTCGCGGAATTCGGACGAGAAATGAGTAGATTTGGCTGAAATGGAGTTTTCGGTGAAAACTCAAAGGGGTTAGTACACGGTTTTTTCTCCGATACTGAGTCGGGATGCATTATGGATATTTTCACATACTTTAATCCATATTGATATTTTAATTTGAACCGAGCCATATTTCGCGGAATTCGGACGAGAAATGAGTAGATTTGGCTGAAATGGAGTTTTCGGTGAAAACTCAAAGGGGTTAGTACACGGTTTTTTCTCCGATACTGAGTCGGGATGCATTATGGATATTTTCACATACTTTAATCCATATTGATATTTTAATTTGAACCGATCCATATTTCGCGGAATTCGGACGAGAAATGAGTAGATTTGGCTGAAATGGAGTTTTCGGTGAAAACTCAAAGGGGTTAGTACACGGTTTTTTCTCCGATACTGAGTCGGGATGCATTATGGATATTTTCACATACTTTAATCCATATTGATATTTTAATTTGAACCGAGCCATATTTCGCGGAATTCGGACGAGACGAAGTGAGTATTTGGCTGAAATGGAGTTTTCGGTGAAAACTCAAAGGGGTTAGTACACGGTTTTTTCTCCGATACTGAGTCGGGATGCATTATGGATATTTTCACATACTTTAATCCATATTGATATTTTAATTTGAGCGATCCATATTTCGCGGAATTCGGACGAGAAATGAGTAGATTTGGCTGAAATGGAGTTTTCGGTGAAAACTCAAAGGGGTTAGTACACGGTTTTTTCTCCGATACTGAGTCGGGATGCATTATGGATATTTTCACATACTTTAATCCATATTGATATTTTAATTTGAACCGAGCCATATTTCGCGGAATTCGGACGAGAAATGAGTAGATTTGGCTGAAATGGAGTTTTCGGTGAAAACTCAAAGGGGTTAGTACACGGTTTTTTCTCCGATACTGAGTCGGGATGCATTATGGATATTTTCACATACTTTAATCCATATTGATATTTTAATTTGAACGATCCATATTTCGCGGAATTCGGACGAGAAATGAGTAGATTTGGCTGAAATGGAGTTTTCGGTGAAAACTCAAAGGGGTTAGTACACGGTTTTTTCTCCGATACTGAGTCGGGATGCATTATGGATATTTTCACATACTTTAATCCATATTGATATTTTAATTTGAACCGATCCATATTTCGCGGAATTCGGACGAGAAACTGAGTAGATTTGGCTGAAATGGAGTTTTCGGTGAAAACTCAAAGGGGTTAGTACACGGTTTTTTCTCCGATACTGAGTCGGGATGCATTATGGATATTTTCACATACTTTAATCCATATTGATATTTTAATTTGAACCGATCCATATTTCGCGGAATTCGGACGAGAAACAATGAGTAGATTTGGCTGAAATGGAGTTTTCGGTGAAAACTCAAAGGGGTTAGTACACGGTTTTTCTCCGATACTGAGTCGGGATGCATTATGGATATTTTCACATACTTTAATCCATATTGATATTTTAATTTGAACCGATCCATATTTCGCGGAATTCGGACGAGAAATGAGTAGATTTGGCTGAAATGGAGTTTTCGGTGAAAACTCAAAGGGGTTAGTACACGGTTTTTTCTCCGATACTGAGTCGGGATGCATTATGGATATTTTCACATACTTTAATCCATATTGATTTTAATTTGAACCGAGCCATATTTCGCGGAATTCGGACGAGAGAAATGAGTAGATTTGGCTGAAATGGAGTTTTCGGTGAAAACTCAAAGGGGTTAGTACACGGTTTTTTCTCCGATACTGAGTCGGGATGCATTATGGATATTTTCACATACTTTAATCCATATTGATATTTTAATTTGAACCGATCCATATTTCGCGGAATTCGGACGAGAAATGAGTAGATTTGGCTGAAATGGAGTTTTCGGTGAAAACTCAAAGGGGTTAGTACACGGTTTTTTCTCCGATACTGAGTCGGGATGCATTATGGATATTTTCACATACTTTAATCCATATTGATATTTTAATTTGAACCGATCCATATTTCGCGGAATTCGGACGAGAAATGAGTAGATTTGGCTGAAATGGAGTTTTCGGTGAAAACTCAAAGGGGTTAGTACACGGTTTTTTCTCCGATACTGAGTCGGGATGCATTATGGATATTTTCACATACTTTAATCCATATTGATATTTTAATTTGAACCGAGCCATATTTCGCGGAATTCGGACGAGAAATGAGTAGATTTGGCTGAAATGGAGTTTTCGGTGAAAACTCAAAGGGGTTAGTACACGGTTTTTTCTCCGGAGTCGGGATGCATTATGGATATTTTCACATACTTTAATCCATATTGATATTTTAATTTGAACCGATCCATATTTCGCGGAATTCGGACGAGAAATGAGTAGATTTGGCTGAAATGGAGTTTTCGGTGAAAACTCAAAGGGGTTAGTACACGGTTTTTTCTCCGATACTGAGTCGGGATGCATTATGGATATTTTCACATACTTTAATCCATATTGATATTTTAATTTGAACCGAGCCATATTTCGCGGAATTCGGACGAGAAATGAGTAGATTTGGCTGAAATGGAGTTTTCGGTGAAAACTCAAAGGGGTTAGTACACGGTTTTTTCTCCGATACTGAGTCGGGATGCATTATGGATATTTTCACATACTTTAATCCATATTGATATTTTAATTTGCCGATCCATATTTCGCGGAATTCGGACGAGAAATGAGTAGATTTGGCTGAAATGGAGTTTTCGGTGAAAACTCAAAGGGGTTAGTACACGGTTTTTTCTCCGATACTGAGTCGGGATGCATTATGGATATTTTCACATACTTTAATCCATATTGATATTTTAATTTGAACCGATCCATATTTCGCGGAATTCGGACGAGAAATGAGTAGATTTGGCTGAAATGGAGTTTTCGGTGAAAACTCAAAGGGGTTAGTACACGGTTTTTTCTCCGATACTGAGTCGGGATGCATTATGGATATTTTCACATACTTTAATCCATATTGATATTTTAATTTGAACCGATCCATATTTCGCGGAATTCGGACGAGAAACTGAGTAGATTTGGCTGAAATGGAGTTTTCGGTGAAAACTCAAAGGGGTTAGTACACGGTTTTTTCTCCGATACTGAGTCGGGATGCATTATGGATATTTTCACATACTTTAATCCATATTGATATTTTAATTTGAACCGATCCATATTTCGCGGAATTCGGACGAGAAATGAGTAGATTTGGCTGAAATGGAGTTTTCGGTGAAAACTCAAAGGGGTTAGTACACGGTTTTTTCTCCGATACTGAGTCGGGATGCATTATGGATATTTTCACATACTTTAATCCATATTGATATTTTAATTTGAACCGAGCCATATTTCGCGGAATTCGGACGAGAAATGAGTAGATTTG
>NW_027419696.1:0-83611 GCF_009905375.1 Apium graveolens | reverse complement strand
CTAATATCCAACCATATGGATATTAATATATATTTGTTTAAGTGAATTATAAATTAATGAAAATGTTAGATTGAATTTATTATATTAATATGTAATCTAAAATTTATGTAATAATTTATAAATTCAAAAAAAATATCTTGCATAACTTTACAAGAAGATTCTAGGAAGTACTACTTTCTCAAACTAGACACGTTCCTCATTAACAAAATGATTATTTAAATAAATTTTTCGACGATCCAACCATACGGATGTTAAGATATATTAATTTTGATTATCTTCTTATAAAATAAAGTAAAATTAAAAAAATTATAAAATAATACATATAAATAAAAAAATATCTATTTACCCCTATTTCACCTTAAACCCCACTTTTTCATTTTCCCCTTGTTTAAATTTTCATTTCCCCTTCACCCAAATTTCACTTTTTAGGCCATTTTTCATTCCAACTCCTCTATTTTTAGTTTGCCCCCAAGTGAAAATTTTATTTCCCCTTATATCTCCCCCCATTTTGTTAACCGCGTTTATATCTCCTTCTCATCGGTCTCTGCTCTCACCCCTCTATTTTCCCTGTTCTCTCTCTCCCAACTCTCCCTTCTCATCACTGACTCTCTCTCTCCATCTCCCCATTCTTTCTGTCCAACTCCCCCTTCTCATGGATCTCTCTCTCTATCTCCCCATATTTTGTTCACTCATTTCCCCTTTACATGGTAGTCCATCTCCCTCTCTAAGCTGTAACTCCCTTTCTCTCATGTTCTCTCTCTTTGAACTTCCTATGCGGCCTCTCTTTCCATCACACCATCTGTGTAATTAAAACCTAATTTTTAACACCTCAATTTACTCTAACCTCTCACCTCTCTAAATCCAAACCCAAACCCCAATTCAAATCTTAGAAACTAACCCCTAACTCGAGTTATTCAAAAGCTCGATTTCAAAGGCAAACCCTAGTTCGATTTTTGGGTTAAAGGTATAAACTTGTCTTATTTCTTTTTTAAATGATTTTATTTTCATTGCCTTGGGTTTTATATTTTTTCATATATTATTAAAGGAGCTCATATGTTCAATTAATGTATTAGTATTAAAAACCTACTAATTTGTTATGTCATGTAATTTTATACTGCAATTTATTTCATCCATTTTGCAGGTGGTCCTATGATATTAATTAATTTTTGATTGCTCACTCTTATCAGTGTATGTATGTTTTCTTAGCTGCTGGATAAATTTTAGTTATATGATTGCTCAATTCACATATTTTGTTTCAATAGATTCTTGATTTTTGGATGCTTTTAATATATGATTTGTTCTTATCTTGATTTTATTGCTTTTAATTAATATTTTTGCTTCAGATTAAATAAATTTTCATGCTGTCTATTCTAAACAAAGTTATATGATTGATTTAAGAAATTATTGGTTTTGCAAGTACTATGATTCAAGAATGCATGTATCTTAACTTTGTTCTATTTTTATCAAACTATTGGTTGTTTGTAGTACCTGGTAAACAAGTTTGAATGGGATGCGGAGAGATTATATAAACTTTGTGATGTTTAACCAAGCCCATGTATAGATTGTTTCTAGAGGAGGAAAGAAGTTATCTAGAGTTGCAACTGTTGTAGGGGTATTTTCTCAATAGAAAGGACGATACTTGTTGGAAGCCAACATCCACACCAGGAACATAGAAGACAAGATGTGAGTGATGGGTTAGAAGGTGTGGTCGAATCTTGTGATTTGGTGGAGGTCTTTATTAATTGTCTTGTGTGAATACAAAAAAATAGAAGCTTACACAACTCTCGTGTATCAACAACATATACTTTTTTTGCAGGTTGAACTTGACTAACCAAAGATTGCCAAGTTGGTATCGTTGAAGAGTGTATTGAAGATTCTTGTGTGAACTGTACAAAGATAACTGCTAGAAGAAAATGGAGTTTGTAAAAGTGATCATTAGGTTTGAACTTTTTGTTTTAAATTAAACCTGAAGTATTTTATTATTTGCATAAATTGATACATGGAATTGAATTTATGAAGAGAGGAAGTTTTAGTCACGAGGAGCTTAATATTTTTGTTTCTCTATTGGAATTTGCAGGACAAAACAAGACCCGAGAGCAAAGACCACGAGAATGTCTTGGACAACTGCCAACCACAGGAAAATCAATTATTAATCTTCAAGCCCTGGGAATCTAAATTTATGGATGATATGAACCTATTACAGGGGATTCAAAAGCTAAAAATTCATTGGAAAATATAGTTGGATATAGTTGAGCAAAAAGGTATTTATAGTTGGCATATTAGTGCGTATACTAGAGAAAGCGTCATGTGTGTTTGCACATGTAAATGTCACCTGAATTTCTAAAGAAAGTTAATTCAGATTTTTCATTTTTATATGTTTTAACAAGCAATATAGAGTCCGAAGTACATGTACTCGAATGGTCATTTTTCTTAAGATAGAACTTGGTTATACTTAGTTGGTTTTTAGTTGAAATGGTGTAATGGATGGTTGGTTGATTGCTGGAGTAATGGAGGGTTGGTTGTTTGCTAGTGTAATGGTGATGACTTAGTTGTAATCTCGATGGTTTTTCTTTGGATTTTAAATTTGATGGCATATTAATTTTTTACAATGTTGCTTTATTTGCTTTGCATTTGGAAACCATTGTCTGAGGGGATTTTAACCCGTAAGTTATCCAGTTAAAACATTCTTATAGTTTGTTTCGCACAATAATTTCAAAAACTAAAAGCTTGTTATATTGACTTTCGCACAATACCAAACTCAATAAAAAACCCTTCTCTATAAAACTAATTATGTTCAGACAACACCATTTGTTATAAAAAGAATCATGTCTTAAACACTAACTCAACACATTGTAAACTAAAAGACAAGTGTGAAACTAAATCACACAACACAAGAAACAGGACAAATCTTGTATGAGAAGAGTTCCTACAACACAAAACAAAAAATGCAAGTGTTGTCTGTAGAATTTTACTACAAGAGCTATTTAATTCATTTGTGTTGTGTGTTGATCTGTAGAACAACCATTTGAGGACAATAAGAGTTGTATTACTTGTTTTGTTCTTATATTATTATGGACACACTACACAACCGTTTCCAGAACACTTGACTAATACAGATGTTTACAATATAAGTTACAAGAATGCGTTGTCTATTCTGGATGTAACACAACAGGTTTACTACTCTGGTCGTTGTCTGTGCTCATTCACACAACAGTTTTTTCCCGTTGTCTGATCCATGTAAGAGACGGCGGCTCAATAGTCAACCGTTTTTCAGGGTATCAGATAACGGGCAAAAACCGTTGTGTGAGTCGGTTTTCCTTGTAGTGATTGATGTAACCTGGAAACATATTCTGCTTTACCATCACCTTTTCATGCTTTGGTGTAACCTAGAAACATATTCTGCTTTACCATCACCTTTTCATCCTTTGATTAGCCAAACAAGTTCTTTAACAGAACCAACTACATAAAAGCTGATGGCACTGTTGAAGGTTTCAAAGAACGTTTGGTTTCTAAGGGTTATAATCAGAAACGGGGAATAGATTTAGAAGAACCATTTTCTACCGTGGTGAAGATGACCACAGTCACGTGTATCATTGTATTAGCATCTCATAAAGGTTGGAAGTTACATCAATTAGATGTTAACAATGCATATCTGCATGAGATTTACTTGAAGTGGTATATATGCTGGTTCCGGAGGGATTATCTAATTCATGCAATAAAGATTTTCTGCAATCTAAGAATGATTATTCATTGTTCATCTAGAAAAACCAATGATAGCATTATCATTGTTGCAGTATATGTTGATAACATAATTCTCACTAGTAATGACGCACAAGGTATTCTTGATCTCAAGGTACATTTATACAAGACATTCAACATCAAAGATTTAGGGGAACTAGGTTTTTTTTTCTGGGTATAGAAATTGCTTATACTGCTTCAGGTCTCACATTAACCCAAAGAAAGTTTACACAAGAATTGCTGAAGGAAGCTAATATAACAGATTTCAAGACTAAAGCTACTCCACTGCCTTTGAACTTAAAGCTTTCAGCTGATAAAGGAGAATTATATACTGATCCTAGTCTTACAGGTGCTTAGTAGGAAAACTTAATTTTCTTACTCACACAAGGCCATATCTTGCCTATACTGTCCAACATTTAAGTCAATATCTGCAGTCCCCTAAAGTCCCACATTTTGATGCACTTATGCATGTGTTGAATATGTGGATTCCACATCTGGAGTACTAGGGATTCCCTTGAAAGGAGGTGAGCATTAACACTAAAAGCATACTTTGATTCATACTGGGGAGCTTGTCAGGATTCTAGGAGGTCAATTTCTGGCTATGTGCTGTTGTTAGGAAACTCACCAGTAAGTTGGAAATTAAAGGAATAAAGTGTTTCTCTTGAAGTTCCTATGAAGCTGAATATCGTTCAATATCATCTGCGACTTCAGAGATCACTTGGTTGGTCAGATTATTGGAAGAACTAGGTGTTACAAATCTTAAGCCAGTTACTGTGCATTGCAACAACCAGAGTGCCATACACATTGCTAAAAATCCAGCATCATGAGCCACAAAGAATATAGAAATTGATGTGCATTTTACAAGGGATAAGGTGTTAGAAGGATTGGTGCAGCTATCTTATGTTCCTACCGCTTCACAACTTGCAGAGTTTTTCCCTAAAGTTCTTTATTCCGGATATTTTCAAGAGTTACTCTCCAAACTAGTAATGTTCTAATGCCATTCCAGTATGATAAAGAGAAGCAGCTGCTCGACAAATCATCCCATGACATCAGCACATAAACAACTCAGCATGGAGTTAATTATGACAGCTCAGCAAAATAACAAACTTCTTTCATGTATAAACAAAGACCAGTGCTAGTTGCTTAGTAACTAAGTTTTGCAGAAATGAGTTTTAGGAATGTAGATTGATCTCTCTCTCACTCTCTCAATCAGTAAACTCTCTCTCTCTCTCTAATTCATCACAGTATTGTATCAAAACATGGGTTCATCTCTCTAATGAAAGTTTATACGGTAAGCTTCATTTACGATAACTATGTGAGTTTGTTTTGGTAGATTTCACAATTTACGGCTATACTTTGTTATCAATTGCAAATTTTAACAAAATGCTGGTAGAATGTTGGTTGGTCATGAAGTAAATAACAACGTTTTGGGGGATCCACAGATGAATGTTGAGAGTGAGTATCCTAATAGGCTTACCATGGATTTTCTTGGCTTGGGAACTGGGATGAACAGCGTGAGTGGAGGTGGAGGGGGGATGATGATCACAGTGGTAATAAGACGACCAACTCATGGGACAGGGGGAAGCTACCATATCAGCTGAGGCCAGGCCTTTCATTCACCACTGTAGCCCTGGCTTTTCAAGCCACCCATGCTTCAGGCCCCTGTGTCCCTCTCTATCTCAATGTTTATACACTCTGTGTTGTTTTTTTAGCAATATGTATGATATGTGTTTGCATGACTGTATAATTTTGTATAAGTAAGGTCTATGTAGCCAATAGCCAAAAAATATGGCAGATTATTTTACCATACATATACCAACTTTCACATATAAAAAGGTGCTTAGTGTTGTTATTTTCATGTTTAAATATATATCCACTAACAGATTTGATGTACATTAGGGCCAAGGGGGTAGATTATGAAATAATCACCTCTCCTTTTGAATTACTTTTTATCATACTAAAAAATTATTTGTATACATTGTAAGTAGCTATTCTAAGGTTAGGAGAATGCACAATTTTATAGAACAAAAATAATTGCATTAGTATTTATTTTTCATGTGCAAGCAAATATACTTAATATTTTGTACAAATATTTGCTCTATATTTGTTTAAAGTGGCTAACTATTAGCTTTTTGTGCACGAGATCTTAGCTAGTTGGTGATCAAGGCACGTGTATGGAGTTGATTTCCATGACCTTAATTAGAACCAGAACATCAAAAGTAATCAAACTAATCATTAATCTTCTATCAAATAAAGGTGTTTTGAGATATTTTTGTTTTTTTATTATGCTATGCTTTGAAATAAAAAGCTGTTGGTTATAAATCAAAGGCTAATTTTATAATTTTATAATTTTGTTTTGAAATTTGCATTCATGCTTGAAAGTCAAAGGCTAATTTTATAAATTTTGCTTTGTTTTATAATTTTATAAATCTCACCCATACATTTTTATCCTAAATATAATTACAACCATACATTTTAATTTTACACTTCATCTCTTTCATCCACCTCTCTGCCCACTACACCCACCAACCACCCACAATCACTACCCATCACTACCACGTACCAGCCGCTGCTCCGACCCCATCATTCCGTCCCCGCATATCAGATTCCCTCCCTCCCTCTCTCTCTCCCTCTCCCTCCCTCCATCCATCCATCTGCATGGTCAACCTTAATCGCTTTTTCGGCCAAACAATCGTGCCTCTCCGTACCGACCGGAGTGTCCTCGTTTTACGATGATTTAGTCAAAATTTATTCCTTCGTCATTTGAATGGTTGTCACCGGAGGTGGTGGTGGTTGATGGGTGGTAGAATTTGATAGAAGATGGAAGAAATATTAAAATTTATAAATATTAAATATTAAATTAACGGCGAGATATGAATATGTTGTATTTGAATGAGTGGATATGATTAGATCTCTTATCTCACAATACTAGAGTTCTCATTGGAGTAAGACCCTATATATATATTGTTTTGAAAGTTACATTTTTGCTTTGAAATTTAGAATTAAGCCACTTTCGTTATTGAATTTACACTAAACACTTGTAAAATTAAACTCATGTACACACTTAACTTGAATAAAGTTTCATTAAAAAGTTATTTTTTACATATAAAATTTTGGTTGTATATTAAATTCTTAATATTCCATATCTAAATTGTTTAATTGCATATTTGAACTTCATAAGTAATATTTCACATCATCTCTTTAAGTTTGTAAGACAATTTTAGGATAGTGCTGATGAAATAGACAACTTGTTCATGTTTGTAATACAAGGGTACAATTGATATTAATAATATATGAAATAGACAACTTGTTTAGGTGGGTAGTTAACGTACAATCGAGAACATATTTGATAAAATGGATAACGCTTGTTAAATAGGGTTGATATGAAAAATCAAATTATGACCCGCATAAAAATATCCATACCCTAGCAACCTTTTTTTGGCTTCACATATATAATATTATGTCACTTTAATTAATTGCTTTCTATGTTTTAAGTATAAAATTATAAATAGTGATAATTTTTTTTTTATCTTTTAACTCATACCCAAATGACATTTAAGTATTTTTTTATCTAAAATTAGTTTGTAAATTTATCGTAACAATACAATGTATTATGTGAGAAAATTCAGACTTTTTTAGAATATAATGTACAACCATTTACTTTACCAAAGTCAAAAATTCACAATATAATATTAATTTGTCAAGAGGTAAAATCTTAAAAGTTCTCAATTTAGATTTAGTAGTGTTATTTTAAAGCGTTTTAACATTATATATATATTAGGCTATAAGAAAGGTTCAAGAAAGTGGCGATGAAGACATCAAAGCCAACCCTGGGACCAAACTCTTTGTGCTAACGAATGTGGGTATCGAAAAAATTGAACTTTGAGGGACAAATTTTTTGTTATATACATGAATGATCAAAAGAAAAATATTAAAAAATATAGGCATAAAATAAATGTTAGGGGCCTAATTTTTAATTTTTTTTGAAAAGATCACTTAAAAAATAAGATATTTTTAGTACTTAGTTGAACCGACATAAATATTATTGATATCTTACTTTTTATCATTCTTTCAATTTATTATCCCACCAAAAAAATCGCTTGGAGCTTTAAATATCTCTAGGTCGACTATGGATGACACCACCATCAGCAGCAACGAGGACGGAGATGAAGAGGATGTCGAGCTTGGCGAAGACGAGGAGAGTGGCACGAAAAGAAACGTGGTGCGAAGAGCGCTATTCAATTTTATTTAGTTTTTGGTTTAACAATGCTTTGAGCTATTATTTGAATTTTCATGTATAATTTAGTTTATGTGTGCTTCGAACATTTGTCTATTAATTTGATTGCTTGCTTAATGTAGTACAATAAGCAAATGTAGTTACTTTAACGATTGGTTGGTTAATGTAAATATTTTTATTATTTTTGGTTGTTGACATTAATGTTAGTTGGTTATAATTGTGGTGTGTTGGAGTTGATATTGCACGTGTTTGCGTAGGAGGAATGTCAATTGTAGAACCCAAAAAAGTTATTCTAGAGCCAATATCGGCTTATCTGCAGAAATAACAATCAAAATTAATCATTTGTGGGCATGAAAAACCGACCGAATTAATAAATAGTGGATTCATACAAAAAATGACCGTCTCCTTATGAACGGTAGGTATAAGTTGGTCGTTTTTGAGTTTAACACTAAAAAAATGTTGACACGATATCAACCAATTCAGAGCTCATAGGCATTTTTCTTGTAATATTCAATTGTTATGGATATAAAACGACCAATTATTGATCGATAATTCAGTTGGATTTAATTGACGTATAAGGACATGTGTTACTGGACTCATGTTTTTAATCTAGAATGACGGATTTGGCGTTTAGCCTTTTTTTAAGTTGGAGTTATCATGATATATATATAATCTACTTATAATCAATGTCATGAAATAAAAAAATACAATATACAAAGACAAGGAGATCGGTCCCTCACCATGCATATATGGCCAAAAGGTAAGTGTAACGTCCAACATCCACATACATTCCTCTTTATCGCTTCCTTGCACCTAAATTTTCATTAAATGTGACTTTTTTGAGATATTTTCTAAATATATTTACTTATAAAAGAAATGGTTTGTAAATTCATGTGTACCTCCAACCTTCAATAATTTGCAAAACAAATATATAAGAAACAAATATAAGAAATAATTATCTAATGTGGGGGTTTCATGATTGAAAAATTGTTATAAATATGAGAGTATGTACCTACAGATTTGAGCTTTTGTATGTTTTTCTAGTAAAAAAAAAAAATCAATTTGAGTTTCCAAAAATCTAGTCCTGCCATGGCTTCTTCTCCATCAGCTACGTCTAAAAGAAGAGGGAGGTATCTTTGGGGAAATCCAAGTAAGATCTGCTGTATATATTGTGGGTGCATGTGTGTGTATGTATTAACTGTCAGTTTATATAATTTTTTCTTTTAGAAAATAACCGTATACTTGGAAATTTACAAGGGGATGAGTCAGACATATATGGTTTTTGAATTGTTTTTCGATGGTTTAATTTGTTCATTTGATGTTGGGATATGTGTATATATGTAGGGAATGAACACGTCCGGATGTCAGAGTTTGTAGCACTTTCCCCGCAGAGTCTAATGGAAACAAATCGATTTTGGTATGAGGTGTGCAATAGAAGTTTTCAAAGGGAAGCAGAACTTGCAGCTCCACAGAAGAGGACATAATTTGCCGAGGGAAGCTGAAGCCAAAAGACAAACGTGAAGTCAAGAAAAGGGTTTACATTGTCCCTGAAGTTGGTTGTGTTCATCATGATCCCATCAAGAGCACTAGGAGATCTGACTGCTATCAAGAAGCATTTCTCTCGAAAACATAGTGCAAAAAAAAATCCAAAGGCTGCTGATAAATGTAAGAAGAAAGTTTGTCTGTGCACGTGACTGAAGGCTCATAATAAGATCTGTGCTACAAAGGAGTATATTTGTGAATGTGGAACTACCTTCTCGAGGTGATTGAGTATATTTGGTTATCTTTTAGTTGTGCTCTAGGTGTAATTAACCCGAGTTTGTGCTTGAAATGTGATTGATCTAGAATTATTTTATGGAATCTCTTTCTCAATATAATATGTGTTTGAAATTGAATACTAAAAGAGTTTGAAAAATTCTCTTAAAATACACTATAAAAAAGTAAGCCTAAATTCAACTATTTAAATTCGACCGATTTCGCTTGTTTCATTGGGCAAGGCTAAATACAACCGCCTGCAGTTGAATTTAGTAATATACCGGATTTTTTGTGGCGGTTGAATTTGACTCCATCAAAAAATGGTTTGAATTTTCCTGCCAACTGAATTATTTAGCGCTCCTAAATTCCACCGCTAGCGGGTCGAAGTTAGTCTTGCCAAAATGGCAGGCTATTTTAGACCCAAAAAATTTGCTTTAGCGATTTTATTTTATTTCTTATGAGTTGAAATAAGTCCTTATTTTTATTTCTTATGAGTTGAAATAAGCCATGCAAAAAATTATTATCTTAGCGAGGCTATTATATTCTCGATATTATTATGAGTAGTGCTACTTGCACAAAATTGTGTACAAAAATTTGCACAAAATGACATGAAAATTGATTGTGAATACATGTACCATTCCAGTTAAACCAAACACATATCATTTTGTACACAATTTTGTATACAATTTTATGCACCAAACATTTTTCTATTATTATTCCTTTTATCTTACACTCCATTTCTTTCTTCTTTACAACATATTAATTATAATTTCGTACTCTAAGACTTGGAATTAAAGAGAATTAGAAACAGTGCACATTTGACCATAAAGAGCTTGTTTTAAATAGAGTTTTCTTCATGTATTTATACCTACAAAAAGTTTTTTTTTCAAGTATGTATCTTATTAATATTTACTTATACAAAGAATGTTATTTAAAGATTAAATAATTACTTTATAGCAGGCGTCAAGTTTTACCCATGATCGTTCAATTTGTGAGGCTCTTAATGAAAAGATGGCAAGGCACACAACAAATTGCACCCCCTACAGCTGCATGGCATCTGGCATTGTCGCCAATGCTAGTAACACTAGCTCCACGAGCCTGGGCCCTGCTGGAGGTTTACTAATCCCATGGAGCCATAAGCAACCCTTAACTCCCCTGCTTGGACAAGGGGCCTCAAGCCCTTATTCGTTTACCGAGTTCGCTATCAGCCCATGGGTTCGATCAGCTTTTAGTAGCTATGGGGGAGCTTGGGAGATGGAACGAGTGGTGGTGGTGGGAGAGGGGGTGGAAGTATCTTACAACAGTATGGAGGTGGCATGGAGCCTTTAAGTGATCAGATGAATGTGTGCATATGGAGAAATGATGTACGATGTGAACAATGCGCTGATGGAATGTTGATTGGTGAGGTGAATAACAATGTGTTGGTGGAGCAGCAGATGAAAGTTCAGAGTGAGTATGGTGATATTCTTAGCAGGGATTTTCTTGGCATGGGAAATGGGATGAACAGCTTGAGTGGAGGTGAAGATCAGAATGGTGGTAATGGAATGCTTTAGGTCATCAGGACTCTCTTCCTTCCCTATCTCATTCTAAATTGTATTTTACTTGCTTTGCCATTTAGGACGTTAATATAATTACTATATGGAGTTAATTTCCATGACCTTAGAACTTGAATATCCAATAAATAATCAAACTAATCATTAATTTTCTATCAAATATGGTGTTTTGGGATATTTTTTGTTTTTTTTTATGCTCTACTTGAAGTGAAAAAAACCGCTGTTTTAAATGAAAGGTTAGTTTTATATTTTTTGATTTGTTTTGAAGTTGATTTAGATCTTTATTAGTTCTCAACTTTATATATACATTTTGTTTTAAAAGTTGAATTTATGCTTGACATTTAGAATTAGTCACTTTTCTTATTAGATTTATACTAAATACTTGTACAATTGAGAACATATACACACTTAACTTGAATAAAATTTAATTAAAAAATTTAATTTTTACATATGAAATTTTGATTATATAATAAATTCCTAATATTCCAATGTCTAAATTGTTTAATTAAATATTTGAACATAGTAAGTAATATTTCAGGTCTCTTTAAATATTTCATGTCTCTTTAAGTTTGTAAATTTGTTATTCAATAGACAACTTGTTAAAATTGTAAATTCTAGAGTACCATTAATATCAGACAACTTATTTACATACATCATTCTAGGGTACAGTTGATAAAATGTTAGATAGAAGCCATGTGTAGAACCAAATTATCACCCTCCATAAAAGTATTTTGTGTCGTAACAACCTTTTCTTTGACTTGTCATATATAATTATATATCACTTTAATTAATTGTTTCTATGTTTTATAGAAACTATATGAAATGAATTAAACTACTTATTTTCATATGAAGAAATTAGGATAGAGGACAACCTTTGTTTTGTGTAGTAATTTAAATATTTTAAATGATATAAATAAAATTAGGATAGAGGACAACTTTGTTTTGTATAGTAATTAAATATTTTAAATGCTCATTTGCATGCATCTCTTGTTAATTAAAGATATAGTACTTAAATTTTTGTCATTCTCTTTTAACTTTTTACCATCTTTTTGAATTTCAAATTGTTTAATGTTATCTCGCTGCAACAAACCTTATTCACATGATATTTTTATGCTAAAAGTGGTTACACACCCGTTCAAATATGATAGAAAAATTTAGTCATTTGTTTGAAAATTAAGTTAATATTTTGGTAGAAGTAGAGACTTAGTAAAAAATTCCTATGTTAATTTCAACAACATAATTAAATTACAAGAAACATGGTTCCAATTGTGATTTCATATACTAATAATTGTATAAAATGAACAAAAAGACTTTCATCAAATTAATAACCAAAAGTAAATTATACAGAATGATTAATAATTGACTTAAATTAAGCGGGTCCAAAGTTTAAATGTGATTTTGCACTCTCCTTATTTTTCCAATCTAAATATACAATAGTAGCACAAATTCAAGTTTAATGTGACATTTTATAACAATCAAAAGTTAAAAATATCATAGCATATAAGAATATTCTTTTCATCACCAACTTATATATCACTTTTTAACTTTCCTATATTTAGAAATGCAACATCCATGGAAAATATAAACATTTTTCTCCTCAATTTTTTTAGTTATGCAAAATACACCAAACTTGGCTTGATAATTACTGATTTAATTTAGTTGCTTTTTTTTTACAATTTTTGTATTTAAATAAAATGATTTAATAGATAATTTGGTTTAGTGTATAACATTTATTTTTCATCTGCAATCAAGTGTATGTAACAAATATATGCCGGGGAAAATAATAATAATTGTGTTTGGTATATTTTTGTTTTAATTTAAATTATGTTCTACTTTGAAATGAATGACTCTTAATTTTTGACAGTTAATTTTGAGTCAGTGGCCAGTTTTATAATATGCTCATTTAGAATCTTTATAGTTTTTAACTTATATAGTATATATTTTATTTTGATTTGGTAGTTTCATTTGTGCTTTGAAATTTATAATTAGTGTAAAATTTACATCTATTTAAATTTGGTAATTTGTTACATATACTATTTTACCTGCCGGGCTCATGAAATAGTTAATTTGTTTTTACATAAGGTAGGGTATATGGACAAGGCTCATTAAAGTAGGTTAACATTGATAACCAAATCACCCAGCATAAGCATTCGGCTGCCCTAACAACCTTTTCTTTGGCGGGTGATCATTATATTCATTTAACTCAAATATACACCTTAACTCAAATATTATAACTCTAACTCAAAATATATCATTTGTTACTCAAATGTTACCACTTTTAAACTAAAATTTAATTCCTAATAGTTAAACACCTACACCTTAAATCTACAACCCTAACTCAAATATTATGATTAAACAAAATATCAAACTTTAGGCTATCAAAGTATAAAAAGTACTCCCTCCATCTCATATTATGGCCTCTTTCTTTGGATTTGTGCCGGTCAAATTCACTTAAGTTTGACTGAAATTTATTAATAATTTATAAGTGAACAAAATAAAAAAATTACATGAAGGGAAAGTAGATTTAATCTACTTTCATATATAATTTTTAGTTTTTTGAAATAATATACGAGTAATATTTAATCGTTAGTCAAAAGTTGGTAAATTTGACTTCTATAAAAGGAAATGTGACACATAATATGAGATGAGGGAGTATATTACACAAACCCACAACCCTATATGTTGGTAAATTGTAACAACCCCCCTTCCCAAATGAGACGAGGGGTTACTTATTAAATCTAAACCTAAAAAAAACAGAGCACTAAAATCCAACATATAATATTATAAAGTCTCCAAAATTATCCAAGTCAATAAATGCGAAGAAAATTAAATACTCTAATAATAAATGTCTAAAATAAATGCTAGAAGTCCAAAGATCCTAAGAAATTGTCACAAAGGTATCGCTCCATCACACAGCCCCAAAAGTCCCCCTAAGTACCTGCCAGAAGAAGAATACGGCATGAGCCAAAAGCCCAGTACGGATTTGGAATACAATTTATAAAACAAGAGATCAAAAAAAAAAAAAAAAATAATCAGCCATTATAATAAAACAAAAATTTTAAAAATAAGTAAGGCTGAAGCAACGAGGGCTAAGATATTTCATACCGAGAGCAAAACAAATAACAAATACACACATCATAGGGTACCTAATGTGTGCAACAAACCAGTTAACGAGTACGGCATATACAACGTCACTGTCGAATCAAATCACAAATCAAACTCTGGGTGCACCCACGTATCCTGAAACAAATATCACAATGGCCAAAGCTCTCCTCCTGAGCTATCAAAAGGATACGCCATGACCAATCACACTGCCATGGAAGTGTCATGCCAATGGTGCCGCAATGACATGGCTGTAGTACCCCTACAGCTGGTTAACTCGGTATACCCTATTTCACTCTAAGGGTTCAAATAAAATAATTTTCACAATTTTAAGAATCACTTGCAGCAGATATTTCAAATATTCTAAACAGATATTTAACAAACATAATTTTAAAGCTCGCAAGATTAAATATTTAAAACTTCCAGAACAGATTTAAAATAATTTTCAGAGATCAAACGAATAAGAACGGAATGAATAAAAATATGAAGGGAAAGAATCAGATATATTTAATAATAAAAGGAGTAGCACTGAAAGAAAGGGGATGAAATCCGTACCTCATCTGATGGACCATTAAATCGGATTGTTGAAATACGATTGAAAGTGAACAACTTATACTAATTCGAATTTTAACAGCAGATAAGTTAAGGATTTGAAATAATGGTCAACTGGAGAAATAAAGTAGATTTAACAAGGATTCCAAAATGATAAGATTCATCAAAAACGCACTGATAACGAATTAGTTATGAATTTTTGAAGTTCAGGTATCACAGCAGAAATTATTCAGGAACAGATTACAAAGAAGGCAAATTTAGACAATAAAGACAATCTGATCTCACTTCGACTATAACTAGACAATGAAAGAGAATTCTCAGAGGTTTCATAATTTATAAAGATCATAATTTTATGACGAATAATGAAGAAGATATGAATTTTTGAACATGAAACAACTATGCTGATAAGTATAAACAGACCAGAATATTTGTGAGGCAATTTAGGCAATTTAAAAGATTTAAATATATAATGGGTATACCATATAATGAAAGAGAATTTCATAAGCTTTCCAGATTGATATCATGAGTAATTTTCCGACATAAGATCGATTTATAACGAATTTTAGAAGGTATGAAAAACTGTTCACGTCATAAATCTGAAGGGTCACAAAGAATGGATATTTGCACATAGTTAGAGGCTGATTCCACAAAATATGTAAACATGGAAGTTGTAGGTATCGAAACAAGCTTTCCAGAAAATCAAGAATCAATGAATTCCGTGTACAAACGAATAAGTTATGGATTTTACAACAGATACGAGATGCTGATTTTATCACATACGAATTTCAGCACAAACAAATAAGAAGATGAACATGATATGATTATGAAGAAGAAAAGATCGATTCCCGTACCTTGATCAATCGAATAACACAAGAATAAACTTCTAAGATCTTCTTGTCTTCTCAAACCCTAGCCTCTAAGAGCGGCTCCAATTAAAAAGACATAGAATAGGACATAACTTGTATATATATATATTTATAGGCCCACAAGCCCACAATTAATAGAATCCTATCCCTAATCTAATTAATAATATAATTACTAATTCTATTCCAAATCAAATTGTATTAAAAATTACTATTATTACTAATTCTAATCTATTTCTAACTAATACAAATATTAAATAGATAATAATTAAAATAAAAATACGGATATTACATAAATAAACTATCAACCGTTAAGGTTTAATAAAGTGTAAAAGTGAAGTAAACAAACAAAATATTTACTATATCAATTTTAATATAACAGTTAATTTAACTTAATATATATTGCATTTTGCACCCCTTAAATTTGTCCAAAAATCAATTTTGTATACCTACTTTCAAATATTGCAGTTTTCATCCCTTTCTTTGAAATCCGATTCAAATTGCACCCTTTTTGCCAAATTTTGTCAAATTTTAGCCCAAATTCTTGTCTTCAATAACATAGTTAATCTATTCTTGAAAAGGAAATATGAGATATATTCTAGGAAACAACAATTATGACCAAATGATTTGGTAAAAATGGTGCATGTTGAATCGGATTTGTATAATTCAAAGTAGGGGATGTGAATTGTAATTTGTATAATTTAATTTAATTTCTACAATTATAGAATAAAAACAGTAATATATATTTGAAAATAAATGTTACAAGTGTTTTTTTAAAATACCCAAGTCTAATATTTTTTTTTGACAAACAAAATAGAATGTATTCATTAAAATACGGGAACATAGTCCGAACAAACCTCCAATTGATAATAATGGGAAATAAATAAACTAACTAAATAAATAGTCGTCTTATTTTCACATTGCTTAACAAATAAAATAATATTTTTTGAAATAAAAAGATTATAATAACTTTCCCACCAATTCAGCGATCACAACCCTTAAGATAACCTTCACATTAATGGCCCAATATTCAGAATTTTTAGTTACATCAACTAAAATCGGAGGAAAAAAATACCCCAAACTATTAATAATCTTTAGTTGTGAAAAATTAAGCAGTTGAGATATTCACCGTCTCAGTTTAGATGCAAGAAATCCAGATCCTAAAAACCATATAAATTGTTTCTAACGGAACCACTGCAAAAGACACAAATACTTTAAACAAAACATACTCACACCCAAAAAAGATTTGGAACAAACTTGTTAATAAGGTACATGAAAGATCTCACCAAAAAGAATTAGCTCACACCCATAAAAGATGTTTATTCTAAATTTTGAAAAACAATAAAATAAAAGAGAATATGGAAGAGTGAAAATGATTAAACGGCGATAGAGTATTGTAGATATACTGAATGAATGATAGAATGGGAAAGAGCGAGCCGCCTACTCTCATTGGAGAGAGTACGAGGGTATGAGAAGTTGAAGTAAAAATATGAGTTAGTTAATTTGTTGATTTTGTGAATATTTAATTGCATATTTGAATATAATGAGTTTTATACTTTGTTATATTGGAATTATTTTTAATCTAAACTTATTTGGTTTGTCTATTTTGTTTTGGTCCTTGAATAAATCTACGTGTCTGTAGTTTTGATAGTGCTACAGACTTGGTCTCAGGTAGTTGCAGTATTTTAGGAGTCTAGTTTAATAAGCTGGAGATTATCATGGTCACGTACTCCTGTTTGTACTCCTGTTCTTTAGGATCTCAGTTAGCTGTAGTCTTTATTATGTAATCTTCCTTTCCAGAATGTAATCCCAACAGTACCAAGTTTCTTTATTTTTCTGCAATCAAAGTAGTATAACTTTCTCAGTATTTAATCATATAACTAACATCTGGTATCAGAGCTTCAAACACACACCTGGGAGACACACTCGAGTTGACACTCAGATGGAGTTAAGCAAGAGCAAGAAGGGTTCTTTTGGGCTGAGTTATCCAATGCTTACAAAGACCAACTACACTACTTGGGCCATGAAAATGAAGGTGTTTATGCAGGCACATGGGGTGTGGGATGCAATAGAGCCAAAGGATCCTAAAGATGCTGTAGAGGACAAGATAGACAAGCGTGCTTTGGCCGTTATTTACCAAGGACTACCAGATGATATGTTGCTGACAATTGCTGAGAGAAAGACGTCCAAGGAGGCGTGGGGGCAATCGAAACACTGTGCCTGGGTGTAGATAAAGTGAAGAAGGCGAAGGCGCAAACTCTTAAATCAGAGTTTGAGTCACTAAAAATGAAGGACTCGGAACAGCTGGACGACTTCTGTATGAAATTAAATGGTTTGGTTACAAAGATCAGGTCACTGGGGGAGAAAATCACAGAAGAATATGTGGTAAAAAAACTGTTACGTTCTGTCCCAAGCAAGTTTCTGCAGATTGCCTCTGCAATCGAGCAATTTGGAAACTTGGAAGTCATGACTGTAGAAGAAGTCATCGGGTCTCTGAAAGCACACGAAGAACGCTTACAGGGACCAACTGAATACAACGAGGGACAACAACTTTTGCTGACTGGAGAAGAGTGGCACAAAAGAGAGAATGGCGACGGGAAGCTGCTTCTTACAAGACAAGAATGGTTGAAGAAATCTGGTAAAATGGGCACGTCTAGTGGAGGAGATTATCGTACTAAAGACAACTGCATTGTTCGTGACAGAAGCCAGGTTAAATGCTTTAACTGTGGTGGCTATGGCCATTTCGCAGCCGAGTGTCGAAGGCCAAGAAAATTTAGACAGCAGAAAGGTGAAGTGAATCTGACACAAGCGAATGACGATGAGCCTGCATTGTTGATGGTTATATGTGATAGTAATGCAGATGATTTAATTCTTTTTACTGAGGGCAACAGTGTAAGTAGTGCCAAAGGAATTAAAGAAAATACGTGGTACCTCGATAATGGAGCGAGTAACCACATGATAGGGCGTCGAGATAAATTTGAAAAACTGGACAGAACAGTAAAAGGTGAGGTAAAGTTTGGTGATGGGTCACTAGTAAAAATCGAGGGAAAGGGGTCGATCAGAATTTTTGTAAAAATGGATACACCAAAATCCTAAATGGAGTGTATTTTATTCCCACACTTCGAAGCACCATAATCAGCTTAGGACAACTATCCGAGGAGGAAAATAGAGTCGTGATGAATGGAGAAAGCTTATGGGTATACGATAGTTGTGGAAGACTGCTTATTCAAGTCAAGAGGTCAAGTAACCGACTTTATAAAATTCAAATTGAAGATACACAAGAACGGTGCTTGCTGTCAAAAGGCGAGGAACAAGCATGGTTGTGGCACCAGCGTCTCGGGCATGTAAACTTCAAAGCTATGCATCTAATGTCAACAAAGAACATGGCTCGTGGAATGCCTTACATCAATCAACCGAAAGAATTGTGCAATGGCTGTCTCTTGACAAAACAAAACCGTAAGTCTTTCCCATCTCAGACAAATTACTTTGCTCATAATAGTTTAGAACTGATACATTTAGACCTCTGTGGACCAATAACTCCCCATACACCAGCTAGAAATCGTTATTTTATGTTGTTGATAGATGATCATACACGCATGATGTGGGTATATATGCTTAAAACCAAAGATGAAGCCTTGCCTGTTTTTAAGAAATTTAAATTGTTAGTCCAGAATGGTAAAAATCATAAAATTCCGACTTTGAGGACGGATCGGGATGGTGAATTTTGCTCCAAAGAATTTCAATCCTTTTGTGAGGAACATGGCATAACAAGACATTATATGGCACCCTACACACCTCAACAAAATGGTGTCATAGAGCGCCGCAACATTACTTTAGTTGCCATGGCAAGGAGTCTGTTAAAGGAGAGAAACGTTCTATCAAAGTACTGGGGGGAAGCTGTTCAATATGATGTCTACATTCTGAATAAAATGCCCACTCGAATAATGTCAAATATCAGTCCCCATGAAGCTTGGCCAGAAACCAAGTGTTCACTCTCTGAAAATCTTTGGCTGTACTGCATACATGAAGATACCAGCTGTACACAAGAAAGAGTTAGATGACAGAAGTAAATTAGTTGTGCATTTTGGCCGAGAACCAGGGACAAAAGCGTATAGATTATATGACCCTCTTTCTGGAAGAATACACGTTAGTAGGGATGTAACTTTCGATGAAGCTAAAGGTTGGCAGTGGGGAACAGAAAACAACCTTGAGTCTGGTACTCCTGGACAATTTTATTTGGACGAAGTGTTTACAGCTGCACGAGATGTTCATATACCAGCCACACCAGCGTCTCCAAACACGCCAGTATCATCAACACAGTCTGAGTCTACAACCTTAATGTCAAGCCCATCCCAATCTGGTTCGTCTATACCACAAACTCACACACAGAGTAGTGTTCAAACTGGAAACGCAGACACGAAAAACTTCAGCATTTCTGGTGACAACAGTGAACAGCCCAGGTATTTTCGATCTCTTGCAGACATTTATAATAACACGACTGAGATTGAACTCGCAGATGAGTTATTGCTTATGGGCATCGATAAGCCTGTCTGTTTCGATCAAGCAGTCAAAGATGAGGTCTGGACAGCTGCAATGAACAAAGAAATCGAGCAAATAGAGAAAAACCACACTTGGGAACTGGTGAATTTGCCTCAGGGTCATAAAGCAATCGACTTAAAATGGATTTTTAAGTTGAAGAAGGATCAACATGAAGAAGTAACAAAACACAAGGCCCGTCTAGTTACAAAAGGATATGTATAATGTCATGGTATAGACTACGAAGAAGTATTTACTCCAGTAACGAGGTTGGAAACCGTGCGTTTACTTTTGGCTCTAGCAGCTAAAAACGATTGGGAGGTTCATCACCTAGACGACAAATCTGCGTTTCTCAATGGATTCATTCAAGAGGAAGTGTACGTCTCTCAACCAAAGGGCTATGTTAAAAAGGGTCAAGAACACAAAGTTTATAATTTACTAAAAGCTTTGTATGGCCTTCGTCAAGCCCCGAGGGCCTGATATTCTCGTCTTAATCAGCACTTACTAAAACTTGGTTTTACAAAATGCCCCTACGAGTATGTTATTTATACTAAGAGAGATGGTACAGAAAGTTTAATTATAGGCGTTTATGTTGATGATCTGCTTGTCACAGGTACTAGTTTATCAGCCATTGCCAAATTCAAGGGGGAGATGAATGGTGAATTTGACATGTCTGATCTTGGAAGACTGACTTACTATCTGGGTTTGGAAGTAACACAACACACAGGATACATTGAGGTGTGTCAGTCATCATATGCTCAGAAAGACTTGGAAAAGGCAGGTCTGGCAGACTGCAATTCTGCCAGATTTCTAATGGAGCACAAGCTGACTCTCCATGCTTATCATCTGGGAAAACCTGTAGACTCTACTCTCTATAAAAGCATGGTTGGTGGGCTGAGATACCTGGTGCACACGTGACCTGATATTGCTTACACTGTGGGCATAGTAAGCCGCTATATGGAATGGCCTACTGAACTTCATCTAAATGTCGTAAAAAGGATATGTCGTTACGTGAAAGGAACCCTGCACTACGGTTTGGTCTACAAACGTGGACAAGGAAACTACATTTTATCTGAATTCTCGGACAGCGATCTAGCAGGTAGCACAGATGATAGGAAGAGCACTGGAGGAATGGCCTTTTATCTTGACGAGAACTTGATTACCTGGTTATCTCAGAAACAGCGGTGTGTAGCCTTGTCTTCATGCGAAACAGTGTTTATGGCAGCAACAGCTGCTGCGTGTCAAGCTATTTGGCTTCAGCGTGTTCTCAGCTGTGTTATGTATGTCAAACCAGGACCAGTCATATTGTATATTGTTAACAGGTCGGCAATCGATTTAGCACGCAATCCGGTTTTCCATAGGAGAAGTAAACATATCGACTTGAGGTATCATTTTATTAGAGACTGTATTGAGCAGGGTCTGATTGTTATAAAACATATTAACACCAGTGAACAGCGCGCAGACATTCTTACTAAAGCACTGGCAACAGCAAAGTTCGAAAAGATGAGGAACTTGTTGGGAGTTAAAAATCTCGAGGATGTTTAGATTAAGGGGGAGTATGTTGGAATTATATTTAATCTAAACTTATTTGGTTTGTCTATTTTGTTTTGGTCCTTGAATAAATCTACGTGTCTGTAGTTTTGATAGTGCAGCAGACTTGGTCTCAGGTAGTTGCAGTGTTTTAGGAGTCTAGTTTAATAAGCTGGAGATTATTATGGTCATGTACTCCTGTTTGTACTCCTGTTCTTTAGGATCTCAGTTAGCTGTAGTCTTTATTATGTAATCTTTCCTTTCCAGAATGTAATCCCAACAGTACCAAGTTTCTTTATTTTTCTGCAATCAAAGTAGTGTAACTTTCTCAGTATTTAATCATATAACTAACATGTTATCAATTGCAAATTGTAACATGGTATCAAAGCAACCAGAATCGATTATGAGCATTTTTTTGATGAAGATTTCAAGTAAGTATTTTGACTTTCTTTCGTACATAAATTTGAGGTATTTCATCCCTTTTTCAAGCTTTTTGAGCGATTTTTCTTCATATGTTCTTTGTTGATTGATTATTGTACACATCATCAATTAGATGAGTTGAGAGGATGAATTCTGTTGATGATTTTTAAGTATTAATTGCGAGAGCCTTATTTTATAGAGCAAATTAATGTGTTTTTCTTGGATATCCTGCTGGTCATAAAGGATATAAAGTTCTTAATATGTAGACATGACATATATTTATTTCCAGAGATCTAATATTTCATAAGCACCATTTTCCTCTCCATCACAAGCAAATTTCTGGGAATGCACCTTATTTCTTATTACCAGTATCTACTGATCACAAATCTCTTCATGATACAGAATTTCCAGATATCTTTCAGTTTTTTGACACTCCTGAAGTCACCATACCTATGGGTTCTTTGGATGATTCTTCACCTGACACTTCAACAAATTTTCATCAAGACAATTCATCTAATGATCATTGTACACACAATGCATCTTCAATTGATAATTTGAATCTAAGAAGGAGTACTAGAAATGTGAAGTTAACTTATGTCTTGTGAGAATAATATAAGATCCTGTAAAGGGCCATTCTCTAAAGGTTTTTAGAGTAACTCGTTCCTTGACATGGTATCAGAGCTCAGGATGGCAGAGGACTCAGGTTCGATCCCTGCCACCCCCAACATTTCTCACAATTTATGAGGGATATGAAAGGAAAATTTAAGCCCCAAAGATGAGCGCCCGTCATCCACTATTCGACCCACAAATGGGCTTTCAAGTGAGGGGGAGTGTTATAATATAAGATCCTGTAAATTCACCAAAATAACAAAGATTGTCTACTCATTCACTACAAGAAAAATGTCATCAGACAACACCCATCAGACAACGCTTGACTAAAAAAGTGTTGCCCAGAAATTTTACACAACAGTTTTTTAAAAAACCAGAAAACAGGTGTTGTGTGAATCCCTTTACTACAATAGGTTTAAAACTGTTGTCTAGCATATCGTATCAGACAACCGTTTTATGAGATAAGGTGTTGTTTAAATAAAAAGATTTCATCATTCCTACAATGCTTTAAAAACTATTGTCTAGGTAATCGACACAGACAAACCTTTCTAAAGATATGTTATGCAAATGAGGTAGTTTGTACAACAGTTTAATTTTGCATTGTCTGAAAGTAATGGAGACAACATTGTGAAACACCGTTGTTGGAATGAGACAAGTGTTTTCTCAATGGATTAGTTAAGCTGGAATCAAACAACGTACTTCCATTGTGTTGTCTAAATATCACTTGACATACAAGTGTTTTTATTCTGTTGTATGTCATGACATCACACAAGCGTTTTGCTCATAAAACCATTGTCACTTGTATTGGTGAGCTGGTATAATGAGAGACGTTCATTAAGAGGAGATGAGGTGGCACCATGTGAATGGTGAAAAAACATTCACTTGGATTGCTGAGTTGGTGCAATAAGAGCAGTTGATTGAAAGTATATTTAATATCAGCCATTAGATTAAAAAACGCTGTTACACTTACACAACAGCTTTTGTTCAAATAAATGTTGTCAATGTTCATCTAAGACAACCTTTTTTCATAGAAAATCATTGTCTGTAAGTCTGATTCTTAAAATTTCTGAAGCATTGCTTGTGATGAGGTGGCACCATGTGATTGGTGAAAAAACATTCACTTGGATTGTTGAGTTGGTGTAATTAGAGCCGTTGATTTTTAGTAGATTTAATATCAGCCGTAGGATTTAAAAAAGTTGATCATCTAAAACAACGGTTTTTTTTCAAAAAAACTGTTGTCACTATTTATTTCAGACAAGACTTTTTCATAGAAAACCGTTGGATGTTGCCTCGTACTAGATTTTTTTCCATACCCGATTAAAGAGATAAATTTTTAAAATGATTTTTTAGATGATCCAACCGTACGGATGTTAAGAAATACTTATTTTAGTCACATGAAAAAAGTATTAAAAAATTTCAAATTCATCTCGAATGTCAAGATTAGAAAAATCTGGTAAAAGCACTACTTCCCAACACGGGATTCGTTCCCGATGAACAAGATACATTTTTTAAATGATTTTTTTGACGATCCAACCGTACGGATGTGAAGATATACTTATTTTAGTCACATGAAAAAAGTATTAAAAAATTTCAAATTCATCTCGAATGTCAGGTTTAGAAAAATCTGGTAAAAGCACTACTTCCCAACATGAAATTCGTTCCCGATGAACAAGATAATTTTTTTAAATGATTTTTTCAACGATCCAACCGTATGGATGTTAAGATATACTTATTTTAGTCACATGAAAAAAGTATTAAAAAATTTCAAATTCATCTCGAATGTCAGGATTAGAAAAATCTGGTAAAAGCACTTCTTCCCAACACGGGATTCGTTCCCGATGAACAAGATAAATTTTTTAAAATATTTTTTCACACTTGTTTGTGATGAGGTGGCACCATGTGATTGGTGAAAAAACATTCACTTGGATTGCTGAGTTGGTGTAATAAGAGCAGTTGATTGAATGTATATTTATTATCAGCCATTAGATTAAAAAACGCTGCTACGCTTACACAACAACTTTTGTTCAAATAAATGTTGTCAATGTTCATCTAAGACAACCTTTTTTCATAAAAAACCGTTGTCTGTAAGTCTGATTCTTGAAATTTCTGAAGTGTTGCTTGTGATGAGGTGGCACCATGTGATTGGGGAAAAAACATTCACTTGGATTGTTGAGTTGGTGTAATTAGAGCCGTTGATTAAAAGTAGATTTAATATCAGCCGTAAGATTTAAAAAAGTTGATCATTTAAGACAACGGTTTTTTTCAAAAAAACTGTTGTCATAATTTATTTCAGACAAGAATTTTTCATAAAAAACCGTTGGGTGTTGCCTCGTACTAGATTTTTTCATACCTAATGAAAAAGATAAATTTTTTTAATGATTTTTTAGAGGATCCAACCGTACGGATGTTAAGAAATACTCATTTTAGTTTCATGAAAAAAGTATTAAAAAATTTGAAATTCATCTCGAATGTCAGGATTAGAAAAATCTGGTAAAAGTACCGCTCCCAACAACGAGACTCGTTCCCAATTTACAGGATTAATATTTTAAAATAATTTTTCGACGATCCAACCGTACGGATGTTAAGATATATCGATTTTAGTCATAAGAACAAATTATTAAAAAATTTGAAATTCATTTTGCATGCCAGGATTAGAAAAATTTGGTAAAAGTACCCCTCCCAACAACGAGACTCGTTCCCGATTTACAGGATTAATTTTTTAAAATGATTTTTCGACGATCCAACCGTACGAATGTTAAGATATATCGATTTTAGTTATAAGAATAAATTATTAAAAAAATTGAAATTCATTTTGCATGGCAGGATTAGAAAAATTTGGTAAAAGTACCCGTCCCGACAACGAGACTCGTTCCCGATTTACAGGATTAATTTTTTAAAATGATTTTTCGACGATCCAACCGTACGGATGTTAGGATATATCGATTTTAGTCATAAGAAAAAATTATTAAAAAATTTGAAATTCATTTTGCATGTCAGGATTAGAAAAATCTGGTAAAAGTACCCCTCCCGACAACGAGACTCATTCCCGATTTACAGAATTAATTTTTTAAAATGATTTTTCGATGATCCAACCATACGGATGTTAGGATATATCGATTTTAGTCATAAGAAAAAATTATTAAAAAATTTGAAATTCATTTTGTATATCAGGATTAGAAAAATCTGGTAAAAGTACCCCTCCCGACAACGAGACTCGTTCCCGATTTACAGGATTAATTTTTTAAAATGATTTTTCGACGATCCAACCGTACGGATGTTAGGATATATCGATTTTAGTCATAAGAAAAAATTATTAAAAAATTTGAAATTCATTTTGCATGTCAGGATTAGAAAAATCTTGTAAAAGTACCCCTCCCGACAACGAGACTCGTTCCCGATTTACAGGATTAATTTTTTAAAATGATTTTTCGACGATCCAACCGTACGGATGTTAAGATATATCGATTTTAGTGATAAGAACAAATTATTAAAAAATTTGAAATTCATTTTGCATGCCAGGATTAGAAAAATTTGGTAAAAGTACCCCTCTCGACAACGAGACTCATTCCCGATTTACAGGATTAATTTTTTAAAATGATTTTTCGACGATCCAACCGTACGGATGTTAAGAAATACTCATTTTAGTCACATGAAAAAAGTATTAAAAAATTTGAAATTCATCTCGAATGTCAGGATTAGAAATATCTGGTAAAAGTACCCCTCCCGATAACGAGACTCGTTCCCGATTTACAGGATTAATTTTTTAAAAGGATTTTTCGACGATCCAACCGTACGGATGTTAGGATATATCGATTTTAGTCATAAGAAAAAATTATTAAAAAATTTGAAATTCATTTGCATGCCAGGATTAGAAAAATCTGGTAAAAGTACCCCTCCCGACAACGAGACTCGTTCCCGATTTACAGGATTAATTTTTTAAAATGATTTTTCGACGATCCAACCGTACGGATGTTAAGATATATAGATTTTAGTCATAAGAACAAATTATTAAAAAATTTGAAATTCATTTTGCATGCCATGATTAGAAATATTTGGTAAAAGTACCCCTCCCGACAACGAGACTCGTTCCCGATTTACAGGATTAATTTTTTAAAATGATTTTTCTCAGACGTTGTCGTATAAACTATGTACAACAGGCTTTTTAAAAATATCGTTGTGTGATTCAACAACGGTTTTTTTCTTGGAAACCGTTATTGACATTGTTTTTAAATAACCTTTTTTTGTTATAAACCGTTGTATGAATTTGGCACTATTTATTTGGTTGATATTACATCCCACAATTGTTTTATATTAAAAACTGTTGTATGACTTTTGTTAAGACAACACATTTTAAATTTCAGACAATTATTTTTAATGCCATATATTTTATCTACTTTGTTAATATATATTCCTTAAACTGTTGATGTTGATATATATTGATTTTATTCACTTAAAAAATATTTTAAAATTTTCAAATATATCTTGCTTGAAATTATAATGAAAATGTAGTGAAAGTGGTAGTTCCTAAAATGGATTTCGTTCCTGCTTAACAAAATAATTTTTTGAAATGATTTTTTTCTAATATCCAACCATATGGATATTAATATATATTTGTTTAAGTGAATTATAAATTAATGAAAATGTTAGATTGAATTTTATTATATTAATATGTAATCTAAAATTTTATGTAATAATTTATAAATTCAAAAAAATATCTTGCATAACTTTACAAGAAGATTCTAGTTGAAGTACTACTTTCTCAAACTAGACACGTTCCTCATTAACAAAATGATTATTTAAATAAATTTTTCGACGATCCAACCATACGGATGTTAAGATATATTAATTTTGATTATCTTCTTATAAAATAAAGTAAAATTATAAAAATTATAAAATAATACATATAAATAAAAAAATATCTATTTACCCCTATTTCACCTTAAACCCCACTTTTTCATTTTCCCCTTGTTTAAATTTTCATTTCCCCCTTCACCCAAATTTCACTTTTTAGGCCATTTTTTCATTCCAACTCCTCTATTTTTAGTTTGCCCCCAAGTGAAAATTTTATTTTCCCCTTATATCTCCCCCCATTTTGTTAACCGCGTTTATATCTCCTTCTCATCGGTCTCTGCTCTCACCCCTCTATTTTCCCTGTTCTCTCTCTCCCAACTCTCCCTTCTCATCACTGACTCTCTCTCTCCATCTCCCCATTCTTTCTGTCCCAACTCCCCCATCTCATGGATCTCTCTCTCTCTATCTCCCCATATTTTGTTCACTCATTTCCCCTTTACATGGTAGTCCATCTCCCTCTCTAAGCTGTAACTCCCTTTCTCTCATGTTCTCTCTCTTTGAACTTCCTATGCGGCCTCTCTTTCCATCACACCATCTGTGTAATTAAAACCTAATTTTTAACACCTCAATTTACTCTAACCTCTCACCTCTCTAAATCCAAACCCAAACCCCAATTCAAATCTTAGAAACTAACCCCTAACTCGAGTTATTCAAAAGCTCGATTTCAAAGGCAAACCCTAGTTCGATTTTTGGGTTAAAGGTATAAACTTGTCTTATTTCTTTTTTAAATGATTTTATTTTCATTGCCTTGGGTTTTATATTCTTTTCATATATTATTAAAGGAGCTCATATGTTCAATTAATGTATTAGTATTAAAAACCTACTAATTTGTTATGTCATGTAATTTTATACTGCAATTTTTATTTCATCCATTTTGCAGGTGGTCCTATGATATTAATTAATTTTTGATTGCTCACTCTTATCAGTGTATGTATGTTTTCTTAGCTGCTGGATAAATTTTAGTTATATGATTGCTCAATTCACATATTTTGTTTCAATAGATTCTTGATTTTTGGATGCTTTTAATATATGATTTGTTCTTATCTTGATTTTATTGCTTTTAATTAATATTTTTTGCTTCAGATTAAATAAATTTTCATGCTGTCTATTCTAAACAAAGTTATATGATTGATTTAAGAAATTATTGGTTTTGCAAGTACTATGATTCAAGAATGCATGTATCTTAACTTTGTTCTATTTTTATCAAACTATTGGTTGTTTGTAGTACCTGGTAAACAAGTTTGAATGGGATGCGGAGAGATTATATAAACTTTATGATATGTTTAACCAAGCCCATGTATAGATTGTTTCTAGAGGAGGAAAGAAGTTATCTAGAGTTGCAACTGTTGTAGGGGTATTTTCTCAATAGAAAGGACGATACTTGTTGGAAGCCAACATCCACACCAGGAACATAGAAGACAAGATGTGAGTGATGGGTTAGAAGGTGTGGTCGAATCTTGTGATTTGGTGGAGGTCTTTATTAATTGTCTTGTGTGAATACAAAATAAAATAGAAGCTTACACAACTCTCGTGTATCAACAACATATACTTTTTTTGCAGGTTGAACTTGACTAACCAAAGATTGCCAAGTTGGTATCGTTGAAGAGTGTATTGAAGATTCTTGTGTGAACTGTACAAAGATAACTGCTAGAAGAAAATGGAGTTTGTAAAAGTGATCATTAGGTTTGAACTTTTGTTTTAAATTAAACCTGAAGTATTTTATTATTTGCATAAATTGATACATGGAATTGAATTTATGAAGAGAGGAAGTTTTAGTCACGAGGAGCTTAATATTTTTGTTTCTCTATTGGAATTTGCAGGACAAAACAAGACCCGAGAGCAAAGACCACGAGAATGTCTTGGACAACTGCCAACCACAGGAAAATCAATTATTAATCTTCAAGCCCTGGGAATCTAAATTTATGGATGATATGAACCTATTACAGGGGATTCAAAAGCTAAAAATTCATTGGAAAATATAGTTGGATATAGTTGAGCAAAAAAGGTATTTATAGTTGGCATATTAGTGCGTATACTAGAGAAAGCGTCATGTGTGTTTGCACATGTAAATGTCACCTGAATTTCTAAAGAAAGTTAATTCAGATTTTTCATTTTTATATGTTTTAACAAGCAATATAGAGTCCCGAAGTACATGTACTCGAATGGTCTTATTTTTCTTAAGATAGAACTTGGTTATACTTAGTTGGTTTTTAGTTGAAATGGTGTAATGGATGGTTGGTTGATTGCTGGAGTAATGGAGGGTTGGTTGTTTGCTAGTGTAATGGTGATGACTTAGTTGTAATCTCGATGGTTTTTCTTTGGATTTTAAATTTGATGGCATATTAATTTTACAATGTTGCTTTATTTGCTTTGCATTTGGAAACCATTGTCTGAGGGGATTTTAACCCGTAAGTTATCCAGTTAAAACATTCTTATAGTTTGTTTCGCACAATAATTTCAAAACTAAAAGCTTGTTATATTGATTTCCGCACAATACCAAACTCAATAAAAAACCCTTCTCTATAAAACTAATTATGTTCAGACAACACCATTTGTTATAAAAAGAATCATGTCTTAAACACTAACTCAACACATTGTAAACTAAAAGACAAGTGTGAAACTAAATCACACAACACAAGAAACAGGACAAATCTTGTATGAGAAGAGTTCCTACAACACAAAACAAAATGCAAGTGTTGTCTGTAGAATTTTACTACAAGAGCTATTTAATTCATTTGTGTTGTGTGTTGATCTGTAGAACAACCATTTGAGGACAATAAGAGTTGTATTACTTGTTTTGTTCTTATATTATTATGGACACACTACACAACCGTTTCCAGAACACTTGACTAATACAGATGTTTACAATATAAGTTACAAGAATGCGTTGTCTATTCTGGATGTAACACAACAGGTTTACTACTCTGGTCGTTGTCTGTGCTCATTCACACAACAGTTTTTTCCCGTTGTCTGATCCATGTAAGAGACGGCGGCTCAATAGTCAACCGTTTTTCAGGGTATCAGATAACGGGCAAAAACCGTTGTGTGAGTCGGTTTTCCTTGTAGTGATTGATGTAACCTGGAAACATATTCTGCTTTACCATCACCTTTTCATGCTTTGGTGTAACCTAGAAACATATTCTGCTTTACCATCACCTTTTCATCCTTTGATTAGCCAAACAAGTTCTTTAACAGAACCAACTACATAAAAGCTGATGGCACTGTTGATAGGTTTCAAAGAACGTTTGGTTTCTAAGGGTTATAATCAGAAACGGGGAATAGATTTAGAAGAACCATTTTCTACCGTGGTGAAGATGACCACAGTCACGTGTATCATTGTATTAGCATCTCATAAAGGTTGGAAGTTACATCAATTAGATGTTAACAATGCATATCTGCATGGAGATTTACTTGAAGTGGTATATATGCTGGTTCCGGAGGGATTATCTAATTCATGCAATAAAGATTTTCTGCAATCTAAGAATGATTATTCATTGTTCATCTAGAAAAACCAATGATAGCATTATCATTGTTGCAGTATATGTTGATAACATAATTCTCACTAGTAATGACGCACAAGGTATTCTTGATCTCAAGGTACATTTATACAAGACATTCAACATCAAAGATTTAGGGGAACTAGGTTTTTTTTTCTGGGTATAGAAATTGCTTATACTGCTTCAGGTCTCACATTAACCCAAAGAAAGTTTACACAAGAATTGCTGAAGGAAGCTAATATAACAGATTTCAAGACTAAAGCTACTCCACTGCCTTTGAACTTAAAGCTTTCAGCTGATAAAGGAGAATTATATACTGATCCTAGGTCTTACAGGTGCTTAGTAGGAAAACTTAATTTTCTTACTCACACAAGGCCATATCTTGCCTACACTGTCCAACATTTAAGTCAATATCTGTAGTCCCCTAAAGTCCCACATTTTGATGCACTTATGCATGTGTTGAATATGTGGATTCCACATCTGGAGTACTAGGGATTCCCTTGAAAGGAGGTGAGCAGTTAACACTAAAAGCATACTTTGATTCATACTGGGGAGCTTGTCAGGATTCTAGGAGGTCAATTTCTGGCTATGTGCTGTTGTTAGGAAACTCACCAGTAAGTTGGAAATTAAAGGAATAAAGTGTTTTCTCTTGAAGTTCCTATGAAGCTGAATATCGTTCAATATCATCTGCGACTTCAGAGATCACTTGGTTGGTCAGATTATTGGAAGAACTAGGTGTTACAAATCTTAAGCCAGTTACTGTGCATTGCAACAACCAGAGTGCCATACACATTGCTAAAAATCCAGTGCATCATGAGCCCACAAAGAATATAGAAATTGATGTGCATTTTACAAGGGATAAGGTGTTAGAAGGATTGGTGCAGCTATCTTATGTTCCTACCGCTTCACAACTTGCAGAGTTTTTCCCTAAAGTTCTTTATTCCGGATATTTTCAAGAGTTACTCTCCAAACTAGTAATGTTCTAATGCCATTCCAGTATGATAAAGAGAAGCAGCTGCTCGACAAATCATCCCATGACATCAGCACATAAACAACTCAGCATGGAGTTAATTATGACAGCTCAGCAAAATAACAAACTTCTTTCATGTATAAACAAAGACCAGTGCTAGTTGCTTAGTAACTAAGTTTTGCAGAAATGAGTTTTAGGAATGTAGATTGATCTCTCTCTCACTCTCTCAATCAGTAAACTCTCTCTCTCTCTCTAATTCATCACAGTATTGTATCAAAACATGGGTTCATCTCTCTAATGAAAGTTTATACGGTAAGCTTCATTTACGATAACTATGTGAGTTTGTTTTGGTAGATTTCACAATTTACGGCTATACTTTGTTATCAATTGCAAATTTTAACAAAATGCTGGTAGAATGTTGGTTGGTCATGAAGTAAATAACAACGTTTTGGGGGATCCACAGATGAATGTTGAGAGTGAGTATCCTAATAGGCTTACCATGGATTTTCTTGGCTTGGGAACTGGGATGAACAGCGTGAGTGGAGGTGGAGGGGGGATGATGATCACAGTGGTAATAAGACGACCAACTCATGGGACAGGGAAGCTACCATATCAGCTGAGGCCAGGCCTTTCATTCACCACTGTAGCCCTGGCTTTTCAAGCCACCCATGCTTCAGGCCCCTGTGTCCCTCTCTATCTCAATGTTTATACACTCTGTGTTGTTTTTTTTAGCAATATGTATGATATGTGTTTGCATGACTGTATAATTTTGTATAAGGTAAGGTCTATGTAGCCAATAGCCAAAAAATATGGCAGATTATTTTACCATACATATACCAACTTTCACATATAAAAAGGTGCTTAGTGTTGTTATTTTCATGTTTAAATATATATCCACTAACAGATTTGATGTACATTAGGGCCAAGGGGGTAGATTATGAAATAATCACCTCTCCTTTTGAATTACTTTTTATCATACTAAAAAATTATTTGTATACATTGTAAGTAGCTATTCTAAGGTTAGGAGAATGCACAATTTTATAGAACAAAAAATAATTGCATTAGTATTTATTTTTCATGTGCAAGCAAATATACTTAATATTTTGTACAAATATTTGCTCTATATTTGTTTAAAGTGGCTAACTATTAGCTTTTTGTGCACGAGATCTTAGCTAGTTGGTGATCAAGGCAGGTGTATGGAGTTGATTTCCATGACCTTAATTAGAACCAGAACATCCAAGAAGTAATCAAACTAATCATTAATCTTCTATCAAATAAAGGTGTTTTGAGATATTTTTGTTTTTTTATTATGCTATGCTTTGAAATAAAAAGCTGTTCGTTATAAATCAAAGGCTAATTTTATAATTTTATAATTTTGTTTGAAATTTGCATTCATGCTTCGAAGTCAAAGGCTAATTTTATAAATTTGCTTTGTTTTATAATTTTATAATCTCACCCATACATTTTTATCCCTAAATATAATTACAACCATACATTTTAATTTTACACTTCATCTCTTTTCATCCACCTCTCTGCCCACTACACCACCACCACCCACAATCACTACCCATCACTACCACGTACAGCCGCTGCTCCGACCCCATCATTCGGTCCCCCGCATATCAGATTCCCTCCCTCCCTCTCTCTCCCTCTCACCCTCCCTCCATCCATCCATCTGCATGGTCAACCTTAATCGCTTTTTCGGCCAAACAATCGTGCCTCTCCGTACCGACCGAGTGTCCTCGTTTTACGATGATTTAGTCAAAATTTATTCCTTCGTCATTTGAATGGTTGTCACCGGAGGTGGTGGTGGTTGATGGGGTGGTAAATTTGATAGAAGATGGAAGAATATTAAAATTTATAAATATTAAATATTAAATTAACGGCGAGATATGAAATATGTTGTTATTTGAAATGAGTGGATATGATTAGATCTCTTATCTCACAATACTAGAGTTCTCATTGGAGTAAGACCCTATATATATATTGTTTTGAAAGTTACATTTTTGCTTTGAAATTTAGAATTAAGCCACTTTCGTTATTGAATTTACACTAAACACTTGTAAAATTAAACTCATGTACACACTTAACTTGAATAAAGTTTCATTAAAAAGTTATTTTTTACATATAAAATTTTGGTTGTATATTAAATTCTTAATATTCCATATCTAAATTGTTTAATTGCATATTTGAACTTCATAAGTAATATTTCACATCATCTCTTTAAGTTTGTAAGACAATTTTAGGATAGTGCTGATGAAATAGACAACTTGTTCATGTTTGTAATACAAGGGTACAATTGATATTAATAATATATGAAATAGACAACTTGTTTATGGGTAGTTAACGTACAATCGACAACATATTTGATAAAATGGATAACGCTTGTTAAATAGGGTTGATATGAAAAATCAAATTATGACCCGCATAAAAATATTCCATACCCTAGCAACCTTTTTTTGGCTTCACATATATAATATTATGTCACTTTAATTAATTGCTTTCTATGTTTTAAGTATAAAATTAAATAGTGATAATTTTTTTTTTTATCTTTTAACTCATACCCAAATGACATTTAAGTATTTTTTTTCTAAAATTAGTTTGTAATTTATCGTAACAATACAATGTATTATGTGAGAAAATTCAGACTTTTTTAGAATATAATGTACAACCATTTACTTTACCAAAGTCAAAAATTCACAATATAATATTAATTTGTCAAGAGGTAAAATCTTAAAAGTTCTCAATTTAGATTTAGTAGTGTTATTTTAAAGCGTTTTAACATTAATATATATTAGGCTATAAGAAAGGTTCAAGAAAGTGGCGATGAAGACATCAAAGCCAACCCTGGGACCAAACTCTTTGTGCTAACGAATGAGGGTATCGAAAAAATTGAACTTTGAGGGACAATTTTTTGTTATATACATGAATGATCAAAAGAAAAATATTAAAAAATATAGGCATAAAATAAATGTTAGGGGCCTAATTTTTAATTTTTTTTGAAAAGATCACTTAAAAAATAAGATATTTTTAGTACTTAGTTGAACCGACATAAATATTATTGATATCTTACTTTTTATCATTCTTTCAATTTATTATCCCACCAAAAAAATCGCTTGGAGCTTTAAATATCTCTAGGTCGACTATGGATGACACCACCATCAGCAACGAGGACGGAGATGAAGAGGATGTCGAGCTTGGCGAAGACGAGAGAGTGGCGAAAAGAAACTGGTGCGAAGAGCGCTATTCAATTTTATTTAGTTTTTGGTTTAACAATGCTTTGAGCTATTATTTGAATTTTCATGTATACATTTAGTTTTGTGTGCTTCGAACATTTGTCTATTAATTTGATTGCTTGCTTAATGTAGTACAATAAGCAAATGTAGTTACTTTAACGATTGGTTGGTTAATGTAATCATTTTTATTATTTTTGGTTGTTGACATTAATGTTAGTTGGTTATAATTGTGGTGTGTTGGAGTTGATATTGCACGTGTTTGCGTAGGAGGAATGTCAATTGTAGAACCCAAAAAAGTTATTCTAGAGCCAATACGGCTTATCTGCAGAAATAACAATCAAAATTAATCATTTGTGGGCATGAAAAACCGACCGAATTAATAACATAAGTGGATTCATACAAAAAATGACCGTCTCCTTATGAACGGTAGGTATAAGTTGGTCGTTTTTGAGTTTAACACTAAAAAAATGTTGACACGATATCAACCAATTCAAGCTCATAGGCATTTTTCTTGTAATATTCAATTGTTATGGATATAAAACGACCCAATTATTGATCGATAATTCAGTTGGATTTAATTGACGTATAAGGACATGTGTTACTGACTCATGTTTTTAATCTAGAATGACGGATTTGGCGTTTAGCCTGTTTCTTTAAGTTGGAGTTATCATGATATATATATAATCTACTTATAATCAATGTCATGAAATAAAAAAATACAATATACAAAGACAAGGAGACTCCCTCACCATGCATATATGGCCAAAAGGTAAGTGTAACGTCCAACATCACAGTACATTCCTCTTTATCGCTTCCTTGCACCTAAATTTTCATTAAATGTGACTTTTTTGAGATATTTTCTAAATATATTTACTTATAAAAGAAATGGTTTGTAAATTCATGTGTACCTCCAACCTTCAATAATTTGCAAAACAAATATATAAAAATATATAAGAAATAATTATCTAATGTGGGGGTTTCATGATTGAAAAATTGTTATAAATATGAGAGTATGTACCTACAGATTTGAGCTTTTGTATGTTTTTCTAGTAAAAAAATAAAAATCAATTTGAGTTTCCATAAAATCTAGTCCTGCCATGGCTTCTTCTCCATCAGCTACGTCTAAAAGAAGAGGGAGGTATCTTTGGGGAAATCCAAGTAAGATCTGCTGTATATATTGTGGGTGCATGTGTGTGTATGTATTAACTGTCAGTTTATATAATTTTTTCTTTTACCGTTACTTGGAAATTTAAAGGGGATGAGTCAGACATATATGGTTTTTGAATTGTTTTTCGATTGTTTAATTTGTTCATTTGATGTTGGGATATGTGTATATATGTAAATGACACGTCCTGATGCAGAGTTTGTAGCACTTTCCCCGCAGAGTCTAATGGCAACAAATCGATTTTGGTATGAGGTGTGCAATAGAAGTTTTCAAAGGGAGCAGAACTTGCAGCTCCACAGAAGAGGACATAATTTGCCTGGAAGCTGAAGCAAAAGACAAACGATGAAGTCAAGAAAAGGGTTTACATTTTCCCTGAAGTTGGTTGTGTTCATCATGATCCCTCAAGAGCACTAGGAGATCTGACTGCTATCAAGAAGCATTTCTCTTGAAAACATAGTGGCAAAAAAAAATCCGGCTCTGATAAATGTAAGAAGAAGTTTGCTGTGCACGGTGACTGGAAGGCTCATAATAAGATCTGTGCTACAAAGGAGTATATTTGTGAATGTGGAACTACCTTCTCGAGGTGATTGAGTATATTTGGTTTATCTTTTAGTTGTGCTCTAGGTGTAATTAACCGAGTTTGTGCTTGAAATTGTGAATTGATCTAGAATTATTTTATGGAATCTCTTTCTCAATATAATATGTGTTTGAAAATTGAATACGAAAAGAGTTTGAAAAATTCTCTTAAAATACACTACAAAAAAGTAAGCCTAAATTCAACTGATTTAAATTCGACCGATTTCGCTTGTTTCATTGGGCAAGGCTAAATACAACCGCCTGCAGTTGAATTTAGTAATATACCGGATTTTTTTGTGCGTTGAATTTGACTCCATCAAAAAATGGTTGAATTTTCCTGCCAACTGAATTATTTAGCGCTCCTAAATTCCACCGCTAGCGGTCGAATTTAGTCTTACCAAAATGGCAGGCTATTTTAGACCAAAAAAAATTTGCTTTAGCGATTTTATTTTTATTTCTTATGAGTTGAAATAAGCCCTTATTTTTATTTATGAGTTGAAATAAGCCCTGCAAAAAATTATTATCTTAGCGAGGCTATTATATTCTCGATATTATTATGAGTAGTGCTACTTGCACAAAATTGTGTACAAAAATTTGCACAAAATGACATGAAAATTGATTTGTGAATACATGTACCATTCCAGTTAAAACTAAACACATATCATTTTGTACACAATTTTGTATACAATTTTATGCACCAAACATTTTCTATTATTATTCCTTTTATCTTAGACTCCATTTCTTTTCTTCTTTACAACATATTAATTATAATTTCGTACTCTAAGACTTGGAATTAAAGAGAATTAGAAATGACATGACCATAAAGAGCTTGTTTTAAATATAGTTTTCTTCATGTATTTATACCTACAAAAAGTTTTTTTTTTCAAGTATGTATCTTAATTAATATTTACTTATACAAAGAATGTTATTTAAAGATTAAATAATTACTTATAGCAGGCGTGAAAGTTTTACCCATCGTTCAATTTGTGAGGCTCTTAATGAAAAGATGGCAAGGCACACAACAAATTGCACCCCCTACAGCTGCATGGCTCTGGCATTGTCGCCAATGCTAGTAACACTAGCTCCACGAGCCTGGGCCCTGCTGGAGGTTTACTAATCCCATGGAGCCATCAGCAACCCTTAACTCCCCTGCTTGGACAAGGGGCCTCAAGCCCTTATTCGTTTACGAGTTCGCTATCAAGCCCATGGGTTTCAGCTTTTAGTAGCTATGGGGGAGCTTTGGGAGATGGAACGAGTGGTGGTGGTGGGAGAGGGGGTGGAAGTATCTTACAACAGTATGGAGGTGGCATGGAGCCTTTAAGTGATCAGATGAATGTTGCATATGGAGAATGATGTACGATGTGAACAATGCGCTGATGGAATGTTGATTGGTGAGGTGAATAACAATGTTTTGGTGGAGCAGCAGATGAAAGTTCAGAGTGAGTATGGTGATATTCTTAGCAGGGATTTTCTTGGCATGGGAAATGGGATGAACAGCTTGAGTGGAGGTGAAGATCAGAATGGTGGTAATGGAATGCTTTAGGTCATCAGGACTCTCTTCCCTTCCCTATCTCATTCTAAATTGTATTTTACTTGCTTTGCCATTTAGGACGTTAATATAATTACTATATGGAGTTAATTTCCATGACCTTAGAACTTGAATATCCAATAAATAATCAAACTAATCATTAATTTTCTATCAAATAATGGTGTTTTGGGATATTTTTGTTTTTTTTTTATGCTCTACTTTGAAGTGAAAAACCGCTGTTTTAAATGAAAGGTAGTTTTATATTTTTTTATTTTGTTTTGAAAGTTGATTTAGATCTTTATTAGTTCTCAACTTTATATATACATTTTGTTTTAAAAGTTGAATTTATGCTTTGAAATTTAGAATTAAGTCACTTTTCTTATTAGATTTATACTAAATACTTGTACAATCGAACATATACACACTTAACTTGAATAAAATTTAATTAAAAAATTTAATTTTTACATATGAAATTTTGATTATATAATAAATTCCTAATATTCCAATGTCTAAATTGTTTAATTAAATATTTGAACATAGTAAGTAATATTTCAGGTCTCTTTAAATATTTCATGTCTCTTTAAGTTTGTAAATTTGTTATTCAATAGACAACTTGTTAAAATTTGTAAATTCTAGAGTACCATTAATATCACAACTTATTTACATACATCATTCTAGGGTACAGTTGATAAAATGTTAGATAGAGCCATGTGTAGAACCAAATTATCACCCTCCATAAAAGTATTTTGTGTCATAACAACCTTTTCTTTGACTTGTCATATATAATTATATATCACTTTAATTTTTTTCTATGTTTTATAGAAACTATATGAAATGAATTAAACTACTTATTTTCATATGAAGAAATTAGGATAGAGGACAACCTTTGTTTTGTGTAGTAATTTAAATATTTTAAATGATATAAATAAAATTAGGATAGAGGACAACTTTTGTTTTGTATAGTAATTTAAATATTTTAAATGCTCATTTGCATGCATCTCTTGTTAATTTAAAGATATAGTACTTAAATTTTGTCATTTCTCTTTTAACTTTTTACCATCTTTTTGAATTTCAAATTTGTTTATGTTATCTCTCTGCAACAAACCTTATTCACATGATATTTTTATGCTAAAGTGGTTACAAACCGTTCAAATATGATAGAAAAATTTAGTCATTTTTTTGAAAATTAAGTTAATATTTTTGTTAGAAGTAGAGACTTAGTAACAAATTCCTATGTTAATTTCAACAACATAATTAATTACAAGAAACATGGTTCCAATTGTGATTTCATATAACTAATAATTGTATAAAATGAACAAAAAGACTTTCATCAAATTAATAACAAAAGTAAATTATACAGAATGATTAATAATTGACTTAAATTAAGCGGGTCCAAGTTTAAATTTGATTTTGCACTCTCTTATTTTTCCAATCTAAATATACAATAGTAGCACAAATTCAAGTTTAATGTGACATTTTATAACAATCAAAAGTTAAAAATATCATAGCATATAAGAATATTCTTTTCATCACCAACTTATATATCACTTTTTAACTTTCCTATATTTAGAAATGCAACATCCATGGAAATATAAACATTTTTCTCCTCAATTTTTTTAGTTATGCAAAATACACCAAACTTGGCTTGATAATTACTGATTTAATTTAGTTGCTTTTTTTTTTACAATTTTTGTATTTAAATAAAATGATTTAATAGATAATTTGGTTTAGTGTATAACATTTATTTTTCATCTGCAATCAAGTGTATTGTAACAAATATATGCCGGGAAAATAATAATAATTGTGTTTGGTATATTTTTGTTTTAATTTATTATGTTCTACTTTGAAATGAATGACCTTAATTTTTGACAGTTAATTTTGAGTCAGTGGCCAGTTTTATAATATGCTCATTTAGAATCTTTATAGTTTTTAACTTATATAGTATATTTTATTTTGATTGGTAGTTTCATTTGTGCTTTGAAATTTATAATTAGTGTAAAATTTTACATCTATTTAAATTTGGTAATTTGTTACATATACTATTTTACCTGCCGGGCTCATGAAATAGTTAATTTGTTTTTACATAAGGTAGGGTATATGGACAAGGCCATTAAAGTAGGGTTAACATTGATAACCAAATCACCGCATAAGCATTCGGCTGCCCTAACAACCTTTTCTTTGGCGGGTGATCATTATATTCATTTAACTCAAATATACAACCTTAACTCAAATATTATAACTCTAACTCAAAATATACATTTGTTACTCAAATGTTACCACTTTAACTAAAATTTATTCCTAATAGTTAAACACCTACACCTTTAAATCTACAACCCTAACTCAAATATTATGATTAAACAAAATATCAAACTTTAGGCTAATCAAAGTATAAAAAGTACTCCCTCCATCTCATATTATGCCTCTTCTTTGGATTTGTGCCGGTCAAATTCACTTAAGTTTGACTGAAATTTATTAATAATTTATAAGTGAACAAAATAAAAAAATTACATGAAGGAAAGTAGATTTAATCTACTTTCATATATAATTTTTAGTTTTTTGAAATAATATACGAGTAATATTTAATCGTTAGTCAAAAGTTGGTAAATTTGACTTCTATAAAAGGAAATGTGACACATAATATGAGATGAGGGAGTATATTACACAAACCCACAACCCTATATTGTTGGTAAATTGTAACACCCCCTTCCCAAAATGAGACGAGGGGTTACTTATTAAATCTAAACCTAAAAAAAACAGAGCACTAAAATCCAACATATAATATTATAAAGTCTCCAAAATTATCCAAGTCAATAAATGCGAAGAAAATTAAATACTCTAATAATAAATGTCTAAAATAAATGCTAGAAGTCCAAAGATCCTAAGAAATTGTCACAAAGGTATCGCTCCATCACACAGCCCCAAAAGTCCCCCTAAGTACCTGCCAGAAGAAGATACGGCATGAGCCAAAAGCCCAGTACGGATTTGGAATACAATTTATAAAACAAGAGATCAAAAAAAAAAAAAAAATCAGCCATTTATAATAAAACAAAAATTTTAAAAATAAGTAAGGCTGAAGCAACGAGGGCTAAGATATTTCATACCGAGAGCAAAACAAATAACAAATACACACATCATAGGGTACCTAATGTGTGCAACAAACCAGTTAACGAGTACGGCATATACAACGTCACTGTCGAATCAAATCACAAATCAAACTCTGGGTGCACCCACGTATCCTGAAACAAATATCACAATGGCCAAAGCTCTCCTCCTGAGCTATCAAAAGGATACGCCATGACCAATCACACTGCCATGGAAGTGTCATGCCAATGGTGCCGCAATGACATGGCTGTAGTACCCCTACAGCTGGTTAACTCGGTATACCCTATTTCACTCTAAGGGTTCAAATAAAATAATTTTCACAATTTTAAGAATCACTTGCAGCAGATATTTCAAATATTCTAAACAGATATTTAACAAACATAATTTTAAAGCTCGCAAGATTAAATATTTAAAACTTCCAGAACAGATTTAAAATAATTTTCAGAGATCAAACGAATAAGAACGGAATGAATAAAAATATGAAGGGAAAGAATCAGATATATTTAATAATAAAAGGAGTAGCACTGAAAGAAAGGGGATGAAATCCGTACCTCATCTGATGGACCATTAAATCGGATTGTTGAAATACGATTGAAAGTGAACAACTTATACTAATTCGAATTTTAACAGCAGATAAGTTAAGGATTTGAAATAATGGTCAACTGGAGAAATAAAGTAGATTTAACAAGGATTCCAAAATGATAAGATTCATCAAAAACGCACTGATAACGAATTAGTTATGAATTTTTGAAGTTCAGGTATCACAGCAGAAATTATTCAGGAACAGATTACAAAGAAGGCAAATTTAGACAATAAAGACAATCTGATCTCACTTCGACTATAACTAGACAATGAAAGAGAATTCTCAGAGGTTTCATAATTTATAAAGATCATAATTTTATGACGAATAATGAAGATATGAATTTTTGAACATGAAACAACTATGCTGATAAGTATAAACAGACCAGAATATTTGTGAGGCAATTTAGGCAATTTAAAAGATTTAAATATATAATGGGTATACCATATAATGAAAGAGAATTTCATAAGCTTTCCAGATTGATATCATGAGTAATTTTCCGACATAAGATCGATTTATAACGAATTTTAGAAGGTATGAAAAACTGTTCACGTCATAAATCTGAAGGGTCACAAAGAATGGATATTTGCACATAGTTAGAGGCTGATTCCACAAAATATGTAAACATGGAAGTTGTAGGTATCGAAACAAGCTTTCCAGAAAATCAAGAATCAATGAATTCCGTGTACAAACGAATAAGTTATGGATTTTACAACAGATACGAGATGCTGATTTTATCACATACGAATTTCAGCACAAACAAATAAGAAGAAAGATATGATTATGAAGAAGAAAAGATCGATTCCCGTACCTTGATCAATCGAATAACACAAGAATAAACTTCTAAGATCTTCTTGTCTTCTCAAACCCTAGCCTCTAAGAGCGGCTCCAATTAAAAACATAGAATAGGACATAACTTGTATATATATATTTATAGGCCCACAAGCCCACAATTAATAGAATCCTATCCCTAATCTAATTAATAATATAATTACTAATTCTATTCCAAATCAAATTGTATTAAAAATTACTATTATTACTAATTCTAATCTATTTCTAACTAATACAAATATTAAATAGATAATAATTAAAATAAAAATACGGATATTACATAAATAAACTATCAACCGTTAAGGTTTAATAAAGTGTAAAAGTGAAGTAAACAAACAAAATATTTACTATATCAATTTTAATATAACAGTTAATTTAACTTAATATATATTGCATTTTGCACCCCTTAAATTTGTCCAAAAATCAATTTTGTATACCTACTTTCAAATATTGCAGTTTTCATCCCTTTCTTTGAAATCCGATTCAAATTGCACCCTTTTTGCCAAATTTTGTCAAATTTTTAGCCCAAATTCTTGTCTTCAATAACATAGTTAATCTATTCTTGAAAAGGAAATATGAGATATATTCTAGGAAACAACAATTATGACCAAATGATTTGGTAAAAATGGTGCATGTTGAATCGGATTTGTATAATTCAAAGTAGGGGATGTGAATTGTAATTTGTATAATTTAATTTAATTTCTACAATTATAGAATAAAAACAGTAATATATATTTGAAAATAAATGTTACAAGTGTTTTTTAAAATACCCAAGTCTAATATTTTTTTTTGACAAACAAAATAGAATGTATTCATTAAAATACGGGAACATAGTCCGAACAAACCTCCAATTGATAATAATGGGAAATAAATAAACTAACTAAATAAATAGTCGTCTTATTTTCACATTGCTTAACAAATAAAATAATATTTTTGAAATAAAAAGATTATAATAACTTTCCCACCAATTCAGCGATCACAACCCTTAAGATAACCTTCACATTAATGGCCCAATATTCAGAATTTTTAGTTACATCAACTAAAATCGGAGGAAAAAAACCCCAAACTATTAATAATCTTTAGTTGTGAAAAATTAAGCAGTTGAGATATTCACCGTCTCAGTTTAGATGCAAGAAATCCAGATCCTAAAAACCATATAAATTGTTTCTAACGGAACCACTGCAAAAGACACAAATACTTTAAACAAAACATACTCACACCCAAAAAAGATTTGGAACAAACTTGTTAATAAGGTACATGAAAGATCTCACCAAAAAGAATTAGCTCACACCCATAAAAGATGTTTATTCTAAATTTTGAAAAACAATAAAATAAAAGAGAATATGGAAGAGTGAAAATGATTAAACGGCGATAGAGTATTGTAGATATACTGAATGAATGATAGAATGGGAAAGAGCGAGCCGCCTACTCTCATTGGAGAGAGTACGAGGGTATGAGAAGTTGAAGTAAAAATATGAGTTAGTTAATTTGTTGATTTTGTGAATATTTAATTGCATATTTGAATATAATGAGTTTTATACTTTGTTATATTGGAATTATTTTTAATCTAAACTTATTTGGTTTGTCTATTTTGTTTTGGTCCTTGAATAAATCTACGTGTCTGTAGTTTTGATAGTGCTACAGACTTGGTCTCAGGTAGTTGCAGTATTTTAGGAGTCTAGTTTAATAAGCTGGAGATTATCATGGTCACGTACTCCTGTTTGTACTCCTGTTCTTTAGGATCTCAGTTAGCTGTAGTCTTTATTATGTAATCTTCCTTTCCAGAATGTAATCCCAACAGTACCAAGTTTCTTTATTTTTCTGCAATCAAAGTAGTATAACTTTCTCAGTATTTAATCATATAACTAACATCTGGTATCAGAGCTTCAAACACACACCTGGGAGACACACTCGAGTTGACACTCAGATGGAGTTAAGCAAGAGCAAGAAGGGTTCTTTTGGGCTGAGTTATCCAATGCTTACAAAGACCAACTACACTACTTGGGCCATGAAAATGAAGGTGTTTATGCAGGCACATGGGGTGTGGGATGCAATAGAGCCAAAGGATCCTAAAGATGCTGTAGAGGACAAGATAGACAAGCGTGCTTTGGCCGTTATTTACCAAGGACTACCAGATGATATGTTGCTGACAATTGCTGAGAGAAAGACGTCCAAGGAGGCGTGGGGGCAATCGAAACACTGTGCCTGGGTGTAGATAAAGTGAAGAAGGCGAAGGCGCAAACTCTTAAATCAGAGTTTGAGTCACTAAAAATGAAGGACTCGGAACAGCTGGACGACTTCTGTATGAAATTAAATGGTTTGGTTACAAAGATCAGGTCACTGGGGGAGAAAATCACAGAAGAATATGTGGTAAAAAAACTGTTACGTTCTGTCCCAAGCAAGTTTCTGCAGATTGCCTCTGCAATCGAGCAATTTGGAAACTTGGAAGTCATGACTGTAGAAGAAGTCATCGGGTCTCTGAAAGCACACGAAGAACGCTTACAGGGACCAACTGAATACAACGAGGGACAACAACTTTTGCTGACTGGAGAAGAGTGGCACAAAAGAGAGAATGGCGACGGGAAGCTGCTTCTTACAAGACAAGAATGGTTGAAGAAATCTGGTAAAATGGGCACGTCTAGTGGAGGAGATTATCGTACTAAAGACAACTGCATTGTTCGTGACAGAAGCCAGGTTAAATGCTTTAACTGTGGTGGCTATGGCCATTTCGCAGCCGAGTGTCGAAGGCCAAGAAAATTTAGACAGCAGAAAGGTGAAGTGAATCTGACACAAGCGAATGACGATGAGCCTGCATTGTTGATGGTTATATGTGATAGTAATGCAGATGATTTAATTCTTTTTACTGAGGGCAACAGTGTAAGTAGTGCCAAAGGAATTAAAGAAAATACGTGGTACCTCGATAATGGAGCGAGTAACCACATGATAGGGCGTCGAGATAAATTTGAAAAACTGGACAGAACAGTAAAAGGTGAGGTAAAGTTTGGTGATGGGTCACTAGTAAAAATCGAGGGAAAGGGGTCGATCAGAATTTTTTGTAAAAATGGATACACCAAAATCCTAAATGGAGTGTATTTTATTCCCACACTTCGAAGCACCATAATCAGCTTAGGACAACTATCCGAGGAGGAAAATAGAGTCGTGATGAATGGAGAAAGCTTATGGGTATACGATAGTTGTGGAAGACTGCTTATTCAAGTCAAGAGGTCAAGTAACCGACTTTATAAAATTCAAATTGAAGATACACAAGAACGGTGCTTGCTGTCAAAAGGCGAGGAACAAGCATGGTTGTGGCACCAGCGTCTCGGGCATGTAAACTTCAAAGCTATGCATCTAATGTCAACAAAGAACATGGCTCGTGGAATGCCTTACATCAATCAACCGAAAGAATTGTGCAATGGCTGTCTCTTGACAAAACAAAACCGTAAGTCTTTCCCATCTCAGACAAATTACTTTGCTCATAATAGTTTAGAACTGATACATTTAGACCTCTGTGGACCAATAACTCCCCATACACCAGCTAGAAATCGTTATTTTATGTTGTTGATAGATGATCATACACGCATGATGTGGGTATATATGCTTAAAACCAAAGATGAAGCCTTGCCTGTTTTTAAGAAATTTAAATTGTTAGTCCAGAATGGTAAAAATCATAAAATTCCGACTTTGAGGACGGATCGGGATGGTGAATTTTGCTCCAAAGAATTTCAATCCTTTTGTGAGGAACATGGCATAACAAGACATTATATGGCACCCTACACACCTCAACAAAATGGTGTCATAGAGCGCCGCAACATTACTTTAGTTGCCATGGCAAGGAGTCTGTTAAAGGAGAGAAACGTTCTATCAAAGTACTGGGGGGAAGCTGTTCAATATGATGTCTACATTCTGAATAAAATGCCCACTCGAATAATGTCAAATATCAGTCCCCATGAAGCTTGGCCAGAAACCAAGTGTTCACTCTCTGAAAATCTTTGGCTGTACTGCATACATGAAGATACCAGCTGTACACAAGAAAGAGTTAGATGACAGAAGTAAATTAGTTGTGCATTTTGGCCGAGAACCAGGGACAAAAGCGTATAGATTATATGACCCTCTTTCTGGAAGAATACACGTTAGTAGGGATGTAACTTTCGATGAAGCTAAAGGTTGGCAGTGGGGAACAGAAAACAACCTTGAGTCTGGTACTCCTGGACAATTTTATTTGGACGAAGTGTTTACAGCTGCACGAGATGTTCATATACCAGCCACACCAGCGTCTCCAAACACGCCAGTATCATCAACACAGTCTGAGTCTACAACCTTAATGTCAAGCCCATCCCAATCTGGTTCGTCTATACCACAAACTCACACACAGAGTAGTGTTCAAACTGGAAACGCAGACACGAAAAACTTCAGCATTTCTGGTGACAACAGTGAACAGCCCAGGTATTTTCGATCTCTTGCAGACATTTATAATAACACGACTGAGATTGAACTCGCAGATGAGTTATTGCTTATGGGCATCGATAAGCCTGTCTGTTTCGATCAAGCAGTCAAAGATGAGGTCTGGACAGCTGCAATGAACAAAGAAATCGAGCAAATAGAGAAAAACCACACTTGGGAACTGGTGAATTTGCCTCAGGGTCATAAAGCAATCGACTTAAAATGGATTTTTAAGTTGAAGAAGGATCAACATGAAGAAGTAACAAAACACAAGGCCCGTCTAGTTACAAAAGGATATGTATAATGTCATGGTATAGACTACGAAGAAGTACTCCAGTAACGAGGTTGGAAACCGTGCGTTTACTTTTGGCTCTAGCAGCTAAAAACGATTGGGAGGTTCATCACCTAGACGACAAATCTGCGTTTCTCAATGGATTCATTCAAGAGGAAGTGTACGTCTCTCAACCAAAGGGCTATGTTAAAAAGGGTCAAGAACACAAAGTTTATAATTTACTAAAAGCTTTGTATGGCCTTCGTCAAGCCCCGAGGGCCTGATATTCTCGTCTTAATCAGCACTTACTAAAACTTGGTTTTACAAAATGCCCCTACGAGTATGTTATTTATACTAAGAGAGATGGTACAGAAAGTTTAATTATAGGCGTTTATGTTGATGATCTGCTTGTCACAGGTACTAGTTTATCAGCCATTGCCAAATTCAAGGGGGAGATGAATGGTGAATTTGACATGTCTGATCTTGGAAGACTGACTTACTATCTGGGTTTGGAAGTAACACAACACACAGGATACATTGAGGTGTGTCAGTCATCATATGCTCAGAAAGACTTGGAAAAGGCAGGTCTGGCAGACTGCAATTCTGCCAGATTTCTAATGGAGCACAAGCTGACTCTCCATGCTTATCATCTGGGAAAACCTGTAGACTCTACTCTCTATAAAAGCATGGTTGGTGGGCTGAGATACCTGGTGCACACGTGACCTGATATTGCTTACACTGTGGGCATAGTAAGCCGCTATATGGAATGGCCTACTGAACTTCATCTAAATGTCGTAAAAAGGATATGTCGTTACGTGAAAGGAACCCTGCACTACGGTTTGGTCTACAAACGTGGACAAGGAAACTACATTTTATCTGAATTCTCGGACAGCGATCTAGCAGGTAGCACAGATGATAGGAAGAGCACTGGAGGAATGGCCTTTTATCTTGACGAGAACTTGATTACCTGGTTATCTCAGAAACAGCGGTGTGTAGCCTTGTCTTCATGCGAAACAGTGTTTATGGCAGCAACAGCTGCTGCGTGTCAAGCTATTTGGCTTCAGCGTGTTCTCAGCTGTGTTATGTATGTCAAACCAGGACCAGTCATATTGTATATTGTTAACAGGTCGGCAATCGATTTAGCACGCAATCCGGTTTTCCATAGGAGAAGTAAACATATCGACTTGAGGTATCATTTTATTAGAGACTGTATTGAGCAGGGTCTGATTGTTATAAAACATATTAACACCAGTGAACAGCGCGCAGACATTCTTACTAAAGCACTGGCAACAGCAAAGTTCGAAAAGATGAGGAACTTGTTGGGAGTTAAAAATCTCGAGGATGTTTAGATTAAGGGGGAGTATGTTGGAATTATATTTAATCTAAACTTATTTGGTTTGTCTATTTTGTTTTGGTCCTTGAATAAATCTACGTGTCTGTAGTTTTGATAGTGCAGCAGACTTGGTCTCAGGTAGTTGCAGTGTTTTAGGAGTCTAGTTTAATAAGCTGGAGATTATTATGGTCATGTACTCCTGTTTGTACTCCTGTTCTTTAGGATCTCAGTTAGCTGTAGTCTTTATTATGTAATCTTTCCTTTCCAGAATGTAATCCCAACAGTACCAAGTTTCTTTATTTTTCTGCAATCAAAGTAGTGTAACTTTCTCAGTATTTAATCATATAACTAACATGTTATCAATTGCAAATTGTAACATGGTATCAAAGCAACCAGAATCGATTATGAGCATTTTTTTGATGAAGATTTCAAGTAAGTATTTTGACTTTCTTTCGTACATAAATTTGAGGTATTTCATCCCTTTTTCAAGCTTTTTGAGCGATTTTTCTTCATATGTTCTTTGTTGATTGATTATTGTACACATCATCAATTAGATGAGTTGAGAGGATGAATTCTGTTGATGATTTTTAAGTATTAATTGCGAGAGCCTTATTTTATAGAGCAAATTAATGTGTTTTTCTTGGATATCCTGCTGGTCATAAAGGATATAAAGTTCTTAATATGTAGACATGACATATATTTATTTCCAGAGATCTAATATTTCATAAGCACCATTTTCCTCTCCATCACAAGCAAATTTCTGGGAATGCACCTTATTTCTTATTACCAGTATCTACTGATCACAAATCTCTTCATGATACAGAATTTCCAGATATCTTTCAGTTTTTTGACACTCCTGAAGTCACCATACCTATGGGTTCTTTGGATGATTCTTCACCTGACACTTCAACAAATTTTCATCAAGACAATTCATCTAATGATCATTGTACACACAATGCATCTTCAATTGATAATTTGAATCTAAGAAGGAGTACTAGAAATGTGAAGTTAACTTATGTCTTGTGAGAATAATATAAGATCCTGTAAAGGGCCATTCTCTAAAGGTTTTTAGAGTAACTCGTTCCTTGACATGGTATCAGAGCTCAGGATGGCAGAGGACTCAGGTTCGATCCCTGCCACCCCCAACATTTCTCACAATTTATGAGGGATATGAAAGGAAAATTTAAGCCCCAAAGATGAGCGCCCGTCATCCACTATTCGACCCACAAATGGGCTTTCAAGTGAGGGGGAGTGTTATAATAAGATCCTGTAAATTCACCAAAATAACAAAGATTGTCTACTCATTCACTACAAGAAAAATGTCATCAGACAACACCCATCAGACAACGCTTGACTAAAAAAGTGTTGCCCAGAAATTTTACACAACAGTTTTTTAAAAACCAGAAAACAGGTGTTGTGTGAATCCCTTTACTACAATAGGTTTAAAACTGTTGTCTAGCATATCGTATCAGACAACCGTTTTATGAGATAAGGTGTTGTTTAAATAAAAAGATTTCATCATTCCTACAATGCTTTAAAAACTATTGTCTAGGTAATCGACACAGACAAACCTTTCTAAAGATATGTTATGCAAATGAGGTAGTTTGTACAACAGTTTAATTTTGCATTGTCTGAAAGTAATGGAGACAACATTGTGAAACACCGTTGTTGGAATGAGACAAGTGTTTTCTCAATGGATTAGTTAAGCTGGAATCAAACAACGTACTTCCATTGTGTTGTCTAAATATCACTTGACATACAAGTGTTTTTATTCTGTTGTATGTCATGACATCACACAAGCGTTTTGCTCATAAAACCATTGTCACTTGTATTGGTGAGCTGGTATAATGAGAGACGTTCATTAAGAGGAGATGAGGTGGCACCATGTGAATGGTGAAAAAACATTCACTTGGATTGCTGAGTTGGTGCAATAAGAGCAGTTGATTGAAAGTATATTTAATATCAGCCATTAGATTAAAAAACGCTGTTACACTTACACACAGCTTTTGTTCAAATAAATGTTGTCAATGTTCATCTAAGACAACCTTTTTTCATAGAAAATCGTTGTCTGTAAGTCTGATTCTTAAAATTTCTGAAGCATTGCTTGTGATGAGGTGGCACCATGTGATTGGTGAAAAAACATTCACTTGGATTGTTGAGTTGGTGTAATTAGAGCCGTTGATTTTTAGTAGATTTAATATCAGCCGTAGGATTTAAAAAAGTTGATCATCTAAAACAACGGTTTTTTTTCAAAAAAACTGTTGTCACTATTTTTTCAGACAAGACTTTTTCATAGAAAACCGTTGGATGTTGCCTCGTACTAGATTTTTTTCCATACCCGATTAAAGAGATAAATTTTTAAAATGATTTTTTAGATGATCCAACCGTACGGATGTTAAGAAATACTTATTTTAGTCACATGAAAAAAGTATTAAAAAATTTCAAATTCATCTCGAATGTCAAGATTAGAAAAATCTGGTAAAAGCACTACTTCCCAACACGGGATTCGTTCCCGATGAACAAGATACATTTTTTAAATGATTTTTTTGACGATCCAACCGTACGGATGTGAAGATATACTTATTTTAGTCACATGAAAAAAGTATTAAAAAATTTCAAATTCATCTCGAATGTCAGGTTTAGAAAAATCTGGTAAAAGCACTACTTCCCAACATGAAATTCGTTCCCGATGAACAAGATAATTTTTTTAAATGATTTTTTCAACGATCCAACCGTATGGATGTTAAGATATACTTATTTTAGTCACATGAAAAAAGTATTAAAAAATTTCAAATTCATCTCGAATGTCAGGATTAGAAAAATCTGGTAAAAGCACTTCTTCCCAACACGGGATTCGTTCCCGATGAACAAGATAAATTTTTTAAAATATTTTTTCACACTTGTTTGTGATGAGGTGGCACCATGTGATTGGTGAAAAAACATTCACTTGGATTGCTGAGTTGGTGTAATAAGAGCAGTTGATTGAATGTATATTTATCAGCCATTAGATTAAAAAACGCTGCTACGCTTACACAACAACTTTTGTTCAAATAAATGTTGTCAATGTTCATCTAAGACAACCTTTTTTCATAAAAAACCGTTGTCTGTAAGTCTGATTCTTGAAATTTCTGAAGTGTTGCTTGTGATGAGGTGGCACCATGTGATTGGGGAAAAAACATTCACTTGGATTGTTGAGTTGGTGTAATTAGAGCCGTTGATTAAAAGTAGATTTAATATCAGCCGTAAGATTTAAAAAAGTTGATCATTTAAGACAACGGTTTTTTTCAAAAAAACTGTTGTCATAATTTATTTCAGACAAGAATTTTTCATAAAAAACCGTTGGGTGTTGCCTCGTACTAGATTTTTTTCATACCTAATGAAAAAGATAAATTTTTTTAATGATTTTTTAGAGGATCCAACCGTACGGATGTTAAGAAATATTGATTTTAGTCATAAGAAAAAATTATTAAAAATTTGAAATTCATTTTGCATGCCATGATTAGAAAAATCTGGTAAAAGTACCCCTCCCGACAACGAGACTCGTTCCCGATTTACAGGATTAATTTTTTAAAATAATTTTTCGACGATCCAACCGTACGGATATTAGGATATATCGATTTTGTCATAAGAAAAAATTATTAAAAAATTTGAAATACATTTTGCATGTCAGGATTAGAAAAATCTGGTAAAAGTACCCCTCCCGACAACGAGACTCGTTCCCGATTTACAGGATTAATTTTTTAAAATGATTTTTCGACGATCCAACCGTACGGATGTTAGGATATATCGATTTTAGTCATAAGAAAAAATTATTAAAAAATTTGAAATTCTTGCATGTCAGGATTAGAAAAATCTGGTAAAAGTACCCCTCCCGACAATGAGACTCGTTCCCGATTTACAGGATTAATTTTTTAAAATAATTTTTCGACGATCCAACCATACGGATGTTAGGATATATCGATTTTAGTCATAAGAAAAAATTATTAAAAAATTTGAAATTCATTTTGCATGTCAGGATTAGAAAAATCTGGTAAAAGTACCCCTTCCGACAACGAGACTCGTTCCCGATTTACAGGATTAATTTTTTAAAATGATTTTTCGACGATCCAACCGTACGGATGTTAAGATATATCGATTTTAGTCATAAGAACAAATTATTAAAAAATTTGAAATTCATTTTGCATGCCAGGATTAGAAAAATTTGGTAAAAGTACCCCTCCCGACAACGAGACTCGTTCCCGATTTACAGGATTAATTTTTTAAAATGATTTTTCGACAATCCAACCGTACGGATGTTAAGATATACTGATTTTATTCACATGAAAAAAGTATTAAAAAATTTGAAATTCATTTTGCATGCCAGGATTAGAAAAATCTGGTAAAAGTACCCCTCCCGACAACGAGACTCGTTCCCGATTTACAGGATTAATTTTTTAAAATGATTTTTTGACGATCCTACCATACGGATGTTAGGATATATCGATTTTAGTCATAAGAAAAAATTAAAAAAATTTGAAATTCATTTTGCATGCCAGGATTAGAAAAATCTGGTAAAAGTACCCCTCCCGACAACGAGACTCGTTCCCGATTTACAGGATTAATTTTTTAAAATGATTTTTCGACGATCCAACCGTACGGATGTTAAGAAATACTCATTTTAGTCACATGAAAAAAGTATTAAAAAATTTGAAATTCATCTCGAATGTCAGGATTAGAAAAATCTGGTAAAAGTACCCATCTCGACAACGAGACTCGTTCCCGATTTACAGGATTAATTTTTGAAAAGCATTTTTCGATGATCCAACCGTACGGATGTTAGGATATATCGATTTTAGTCATAAGAAAAAATTATTAAAAAATTTGAAATTCATTTGCATGCCAGGATTAGAAAAATCTGGTAAAAGTACCCCTCCCGACAACGAGACTCGTTCCCGATTTACAGGATTAATTTTTTAAAATGATTTTTCTCAGACGTTGTCGTATAAACTATGTACAACAGGCTTTTTAAAAATACCGTTGTGTGATTCAACAACGGTTTTTTTCTTGGAAACCGTTATTGACATTGTTTTTAAATAACCTTTTTTGGTTATAAACCGTTGTATGAATTTGGCACTATTTATTTGGTTGATATTACATCCCACAATTGTTTTATATTAAAAACTGTTGTGTGACTTTTGTTAAGACAACACATTTTAAATTTCAGACAATTATTTTTAATGCCATATATTTATTGACTTTGTTAATATATATTCCTTAAACTGTTGATGTTAATATATATTGATTTTATTCACTTAAAAAATATTTTAAAATTTTCAAATATATCTTTCTTGAAATTATAACGAAAATGTAGTGAAAGTGGTAGTTCCTAAAATGGATTTCGTTCCTGCTTAACAAAATAATTTTTTGAAATGATTTTTTTCTAATATCTAACCATATGGATATTAATATATATTTGTTTAAGTGAATTATAAATTAATGAAAATGTTAGATTGAATTTTATTACATTAATATGTAATATAAATTTTATGTAATAATTTATAAATTCAAAAAAATATCTTGCATAACTTTACAAGAAGATTCTAGTTGAAGTACTACTTTCTCAAACTAGACACGTTCCTCATTAACAAAATGATTATTTAAATAAATTTTTCGACGATCCAACCATACGGATGTTAAGATATATTAATTTTGATTATCTTCTTATAAAATAAAGTAAAAAAATTATAAAATAATACATATAATAAAAAAATATCTATTTACCCCTATTTCACCTTAAACCCCACTTTTTCATTTTCCCCTTGTTTAAATTTTCATTTCCCCCTTCACCCAAATTTCACTTTTTAGGCCATTTTTTCATTCCATCTCCTCTATTTTTAGTTTGCCCCCAAGTGAAAATTTTATTTCCCCCTTATATCTCCCCCCATTTTGTTAACCCCGTTTATATCCTTCTCATCGGTGTCTGCTCTCACCCCTCTATTTTCCCTGTTCTCTCTCTCCCAACTCTCCCTTCTCATCACTGACTCTCTCTCTCCATCTCCCCATTCTTTCTGTCCCAACTCCCCCTTCTCATGGATCTCTCTCTCTATCTCCCCATCTTTTGTTCACTCATTTCCCCTTTACATGGTAGTCCATCTCCCTCTCTAAGCTGTAACTCCCTTTCTCTCATGTTCTCTTCTTTGAACTTCCTATGCGGCCTCTCTTTCCATCACACCATCTGTGTAATTAAAACCTAATTTTTAACACCTCAATTTACTCTAACCTCTCACCTCTCTAAATCCAAACCCAAACTCCAATTCAAATCTTAGAAACTAACCCCTAACTCGAGTTATTCAAAAGCTCGATTTCAAACGCAAACCCTAGTTCGATTTTTGGGTTAAAGGTATACACTTGTCTTATTTCTTTTTTAAATGATTTTATTTTCATTGCCTTGGGTTTTATATTCTTTTCATATATTATTAAAGGAGCTCATATGTTCAATTAATGTATTAGTATTAAAAACCTACTAATTTGTTATGTCATGTAATTTTATACTGCAATTTTTATTTCATCCATTTTGCAGGTGGTCCTATGATATTAATTAATTTTTGATTGCTCACTCTTATCAGTGTATGTATGTTTTCTTAGCTGCTGGATAAATTTTAGTTATATGATTGCTCAATTCACATATTTTATTTCAATAGATTCTTGATTTTTGGATGCTTTTAATATATGATTTGTTCTTATCTTGATTTTATTGCTTTTAATTAATATTTTTTGCTTCAGATTAAATAAATTTTCATGCTGTCTATTCTAAACAAAGTTATATGATTGATTTAAGAAATTATTGGTTTTGCAAGTACTATGATTCAAGATTGCATGTATCTTAACTTTGTTCTATTTTTATCAAACTATTGGTTGTTTGTAGTACCTGGTAAACAAGTTTGAATGGGATGCGGAGAGATTATATAAACTTTGTTGATATGTTTAACCAAGCCCATGTATAGATTGTTGCTAGAGGAGGAAAGAAGTTATCTAGAGTTGCAACTGTTGTAGGGGTATTGTCTCAATAGAAAGGATGATACTTGTTGGAAGCCAACATCCACACCAGGAACATAGAAGACAAGATGTGAGTGATGGGTTAGAAGGTGTGTCGAATCTTGTGATTTGGTGGAGGTCTTTATTAATTGTCTTGTGAATACAAAATAAAATAGAAGCTTACACAACTCTCGTGTATCAACAACATATACTTTTTTGCAGGTTGAACTTGACTAACCAAAGATTGCCAAGTTGGTATCGTTGAAGAGTGTATTGAAGATTCTTGTGTGAACTGTACAAAGATAACTGCTAGAAGAAAATGGAGTTTGTAAAAGTGATCATTAGGTTTGAACTTTTTGTTTTAAATTAAACCTGAAGTATTTTATTATTTGCATAAATTGATACATGGAATTGAATTTATGAAGAGAGGAAGTTTTAGTCACGAGGAGCTTAATATTTTTGTTTCTCTATTGGAATTTGCCGGACAAAATAAGACCCGAGAGCAAAGACCACGAGAATGTCTTGGACAACTGCCAACCACAGGAAAATCAATTATTAATCTTCAAGCCATGGAAATCAAAATTTATTGATGATATGAACCTATTACAGGGGATTCAAAAGCTAAAAATTCATTGGAAAATATAGTTGGATATAGTTGAGCAAAAAGGTATTTATAGTTGGCATATTAGTGCGTATACTAGAGAAAGCGTCATGTGTGTTTGCACATGTAAATGTCACCTGAATTTCTAAAGAAAGTTAACTCAGATTTTTCATTTTTATATGTTTTAACAAGCAATATAGAGTCCCGAAGTACATGTACTCGAATGGTCTTTTTTCTTAAGATAGAACTTGGTTATACTTAGTTGGTTTTTAGTTGAAATGGTGTAATGGATGGTTGGTTGATTGCTGGAGTAATGGAGGGTTGGTTGTTTGCTAGTGTAATGGTGTGATGACTTGATTGTAATCTCAATGGTTTTTCTTTGGATTTTAAATTTGATGGCATATTAATTTTACAATGTTGTTTTATTTGCTTTGCATTTGGAAACCATTGTCTGAGGGGATTTTAGCCCGTAAGTTATCCAGTTAAAACATTGTTATAGTTTGTTTGACACAATAATTTCAAAAACTAAAAGCTTGTTATATTGACTTTCGCACAATACCAAACTGAATAAAAAACCCTTCTCTATAAAACTAATTATGTTCAGACAACACCATTTGTTATAAAAAAAATCATATCTTAAACACTAACTCAACACATTGTAAACTAAAAGACAAGTGTGAAACTAAATCACACAACACAAGAAATAGGACAAATCTTGTATGAGAAGAGTTCCTACAACACAAAACAAAATGCAAGTGTTGTCTGTAGAATTTTACTACAAGAGCTATTTAATTCATTTGTGTTGTGTGTTGATCTGTAGAACAACCATTTGAGGACAATAAGAGTTGTATTACTTGTTTTGTTCTTATATTATTATGGACACACTACACAACCGTTTCCAGAACACTTGACTAATACAGATGTTTACAATATAAGTTACAAGAATGCGTTGTCTATTCTGGATGTAACACAACAGGTTTACTACTCTGGTCGTTGTCTGTGCTCATTCACACAACAGTTTTTTCCCGTTGTCTGATCCATGTAAGAGAGGCGGCTCAATAGTCAACGGTTTTTCAGGGTATCAGATAACGGGCAAAAACCGTTGTGTGAGCCGATTTTCCTTGTAGTGCTTAGTGATTTAAATGCAGACTTTAAGATTAGGGGGATGGGTTTTTGGGATTTTGCGTTCATGGGTTGTGGTTAAGAAAGGGTTTGTGGAGTGTAATGTGTTTGTTTGTAATGTTCTTACGATGATGTATTTTAAGAGTGGGGTTTTGAGGGATGCGCGGAAGGTATTTGATGATATGTGTCATATAGGGGTTGAGGATGTTGTTTCATGGAATTCGATTGTGGCTGTGTACGTGTAGAGTAGGGGATGTTAAGGGTGTGTTGAGGTTGTTTGAGAGGTGGGGAGAAGGGGGAGTTTGGTGTGATGGTGGATGTGGTTAGTCTTGTTAATGTTCTTCCTGCTTGTGGGGTTGAGAAAGTGTGGAGGAGATGAAGGAAGGAGGTTCACGGGTATGCGCTTCGGAGTGGGCTTTCTCATGATGTGTTTGTGGGGAATGCTATTGTGGATATGAATGCAAAGTGTGAGTTGATGGATGATGTGAGTAAAGTGACTGAGAGTATAAAGGTGACAGATGTTGTTTTTTGGAATGCAATGGTTATCGGGTATTTTCAGGTTAGGAGGTTTGAAGATGCTTTGAGCATGTTTGAGATGATAAAAAGTGGAGAAGAGGTTTGGTATTGACGGGAAGTGGAAAGAGGAAGATTGAAGAGGATGGATTTTGGTTGCGTTCAGGCGATTTTTGCTCTGATTTTAGTTGATTTCATGGTTACTTTTGTGATATTAGTATTGGCCCTGCAGGCGCACTTATTTTCCGTCATTTGCAACCACTTGCAACTTATTTTGCAACTAAATGTAATTTTCAACATATTTTTTCAAATTTGCATTTGTGGTTGCATATATGGTTGCTAGCAGTTGTAGGTATGGTTGCAAATACAACCTTCATCTTTACCTTTGGATAAGAGATACTTCAGTTTATGCCAAGTATCTCAACACTGATCACAATAACAAGTTATGTTATGCAAAAGATTCCTTAGAAGAGGGTCACGTTTCAGATTCTGATACAGTAATCTCCCATGAACAAGAGTGTCAAATAGGTAAAACCATAATTAGTAGTTGATTGTTCCAAGTATTAAAACAATAAAATGATATGCAATGCGGTAATTGATAAGTAAGCACACAATAGGGATTAGTTAAAGTACCTATGATAATGATCATCATCAAAATCATAACCAATGGCCTCGTCAGAGCAATTAGTTAGCATCTTTAAGTTATTTTTTTCATCAATGCTATTTTTATGTCTGATCATACATACCCCAAGTATATCAACACTGATCACAATAACATTTGAGTAATTGTTTAGAGGTTCACCAATTCCATAATTGGGTTTTAGAAGCTTGAGTAAGACTGTAACATTTGCGGTTACATCTAAAGTTACATAATTTATGTATTAGGTAAATTTTTAATTTTTAAAGTTGCATAGGTGGTTGAAATCTAGGTTTAAATTTTTCTATAAAGTTAATTTACAGTTATGGTGAGATTACATTTAGAGTTACATAATGGTTATATTAGATATTAATAATCTTGTAATTTTTATAGTTGCATATGTTGTTGAATTCTAGGTTTAAAACATGTATATAAGGTTGCATTAAACATGTTATATTAGGATTGCATAAGTAGTTTCATAAAAAGTTACAAATAACATTGTATCTTGCTTTTTATAACAACATAATATGAAATGTGTTGCATTTGAGATTTCTTTGAGTTGCAAATGTAATTGAGGTATCTGGTTGAGATTTCTTTGAGTTGTATTTGTAGTTGAATAATGGGTTTATAGTTTCGTATTTATATGAGTTGCACCGGTAGTTGAATTTTGGATTTATTTGAGTTACAAATTGTAACAGCCCGCACTTCCGGACTATTAAATTCTAAATCGAAAACTAAAAATAAAATATATTATTACTCGATAATTCTAATAGATCACGAAATTCAAAGCAGCGGTCAAACGCAATAATCAAAATCATAAAAATAGAGACGCAACTCCACAAATCCGATAATAATTGTCTAACAGATAATTAAATTTATTCTCTAAAAACAAAATCTTTATTCTAATTCAAATAGCACAAAACGAAGCAGCACAGATCTCCACATAGTTCTCATTCCTTAATCTTAATATGCTCCAAATTCCGAACCTGAAATGTTAAAAGGGGTGAGCTACACAGCTCAGCAAGTACAAATTGACTAACTTTTAAACAGAAAAACAATGGGTGTTTTGATAAAACGATTTTTCTTAAAACAATAATAATTTTGTAAAACATTTTCTAAAATAAATCCAACCCAAAGTTTTATATTTTAAAATTCAGAATTTAAAACAGAACAGAGCAGAATTTATAACAGTACAGATTTTATAACAGATCTGAGCAGAATAAAACAGAACGAAACGATAATTCTTATAAATACCACAGTCTTGATCTACGGCCACACTTTGCCAGTAGCCGGCATCTAATTCTTATTCTTATTCTTTATACCACACTTTGCCAGTGGTCGGCATCTAAAGTTCAATAATTACGCGCCCTTAATAGGTATCTAAAGTTGCACACTTGTGCGCCTACTAAGGGTATCTAAGGCTAGTTCCGGAACTATAGCGTAAATTACGAACGGTTCGAAAAACGTAGAGACTGGGTTCTAAAATTCACAAATACTTATATCTTATAATTTCGAAATCAAAGTTTTTATATCTTATATGAAATTAAAAACAGAACTGAAATATCTTTTCGGAAATTTAAAAGTAAGTCAAAAGGTACTTACCTCAAAGCCTGACCAGATCTGAATTTACTCTTTTTGACCCTCTAAACGATATTTTCTTGAAAAACACGAAACACGAAAGCTGAAGATAACGAAAAGACCTTTCTGAAAAGTCCAGAATCACTGAATTCTGACTTACGATGAATTTTCTACGAATTTTATAAGACAGCTGATTTTTGCTGAGAAAGTCCTACGAATTTTAATGATAAAAACAAGGAATACGAATATGGTGTATTTATAACGATACAAAACCCTATATCTCAACTAGGAAATAATAATATTTCCTCCTAAAGATTTACAACCTCTCCAAGTAAATTCCATAAATAAAATATTTGATACACACAATTACCTAAACTAAAAAAATTTCGATTTTCTAAATTATTCTTACACTTATTTCCACAAATAACAAATCTTTTCACAAATCAACTACCTTGCACAAAATGTTTTCAGAATATTCTAATTTTTAAAATATTTATCTAGACAAATTAATATCTAATTTCTAATAAATAAATTAAAAATAAAATTACGAATTTTACATTCTTCCCTCCTTAAAAGAATTTGGTCCCCAAATTCACATAACATAAATAAATTAAATAAGTCACTAAAGAAAAGAAATCATACCTTAATTGCGATAGTTGTCATTTCCTGTCAGCTGAAAACACGTCCTTTGCCCATCTTGTTATGCTTCCTTCCTTGGTGGCGGTGGCGGATTGTGCGGATAATTCGAAATCTTATGTCCTACTTCTCCGCAATGAAAACAAGCACCTGTATTCCAACGACAGACTTTGTCCGGATGATTCTTGCCGCACCTGGTACACGTCTCTCGATCACCTTGACCCCCGATGTTATCGTACACGTGTGGCTTCTTGAGTGGTCCCCCTTGAAAAGATTGCCCACTAGTTTGAGTGAACCGCCTCTTATTCCAACTGCCAGACGCCTTTTCAGATTCTGCCAAGCCCCTTTCGATCACTAACGCCTTGTTGAGGACAGCCTCGTACGTCTGAAGTTCAAACGACGCCACTGAATTCCTGATGTCACTTCGAAGTCCCTCCTCTAATCTTCGTGCTCGACTGCTCTCATCTGCTACTAGGGTCGACGCGTACTTCGCAAGCTTTGCAAATTCTGCTTCGTATTCAATGACGGTTCTTCCACCTTGTTGAAGTCGAATGAAGTCCCTCTCTTTCTGCAGACGAACTGTTCTCGGAAAGTACTTGTCCTCTAAAGCCTTCTTGAACTTTGCCCAAGTGTACGGTTCATGATTTTCTTCAAGATTTGTCGTCTCATTCTTCCTCTTTTCCATAAGCCACCAGTCGTAAGCGCTTCCTTGCAATTGGTACACAGCTAAGGTCACCTTCTGTTCCTCATTGCTCCCCAGAAGTCCGAAAGCTTTTTCCATCTCTTGGATCCACATCTCAACGATAGCCGGGTCTGTAGCTCCATCAAAAGTTGGCGGGTTCAAACGCTTGAATTGAGAGACGATGTTGGGCTTCGGTTGCTGATTCACAAGTACAGCTAGAGTTTCAGCCAGCTGGTCAAAGACGTTTCCTCCTTCATCATTATTGCCCTGATTTTCATTGTTGTTCTGATTTTCTCCATCCATCTTTACTAGAACACACAAAACAAATTCTAAACTTATAGTCAATAATCAAAAAAACACAAAAGTCAAACATATCAAATAATCACACAAATAAATGCCCTAAATCCAAAATAATTTTCTAAGACCTATACGATAGTCTAAAGGATCGCATCCTAGGGAATGTACTAGTCCCATACCTAATACACTCCGAAGGACAGCCTGCTCTTGATACCAACTGTACCAGCCCGCACTTCCGGACTATTAAATTCTAAATCGAAAACTAAAAATAAAATATATTATTACTCGATAATTCTAATAGATCACGAAATTCAAAGCAGCGGTCAAACGCAATAATCAAAATCATAAAAATAGAGACGCAGCTCCACAAATCCGATAATAATTGTCTAACAGATAATTAAATTTATTCTCTAAAAACAAAATCTTTATTCTAATTCAAATAGCACAAAACGAAGCAGCACAGATCTCCACATAGTTCTCATTCCTTAATCTTAATATGCTCCAAATTCCGAACCTGAAATGTTAAAAGGGGTGAGCTACACAGCTCAGCAAGTACAAATTGACTAACTTTTAAACAGAAAAACAATGGGTGTTTTGATAAAACGATTTTTCTTAAAACAATAATAATTTTGTAAAACATTTTCTAAAATAAATCCAACCCAAAGTTTTATATTTTAAAATTCAGAATTTAAAACAGAACATAGCAGAATTTATAACAGTACAGATTTTATAACAGATCTGAGCAGAATAAAACAGAACGAAACGATAATTCTTATAAATACCACAGTCTTGATCTACGGCCACACTTTGCCAGTAGCCGGCATCTAATTCTTATTCTTATTCTTTATACCACACTTTGCCAGTGGTCGGCATCTAAAGTTCAATAATTACGCGCCCTTAATAGGTATCTAAAGTTGCACACTTGTGCGCCTACTAAGGGTATCTAAGGCTAGTTCCGGAACTATAGCGTAAATTACGAACGGTTCGAAAACGTAGAGACTGGGTTCTAAAATTCACAAATACTTATATCTTATAATTTCGAAATCAAAGTTTTTATATCTTATATGAAATTAAAAACAGAACTGAAATATCTTTTCGGAAATTTAAAAGTAAGTCAAAAGGTACTTACCTCAAAGCCTGACCAGATCTGAATTTACTCTTTTTGACCCTCTAAACGATATTTTCTTGAAAAACACGAAACACGAAAGCTGAAGATAACGAAAAGACCTTTCTGAAAAGTCCAGAATCACTGAATTCTGACTTACGATGAATTTTCTACGAATTTTACAAGACAGCTGATTTTTGCTGAGAAGTCCTACGAATTTTAATGATAAAAACAAGGAATACGAATATGGTGTATTTATAACGATACAAAACCCTATATCTCAACTAGGAAATAATAATATTTCCTCCTAAAGATTTACAACCTCTCCAAGTAAATTCCATAAATAAAATATTTGATACACACAATTACCTAAACTAAAAAAATTTCGATTTTCTAAATTATTCTTACACTTATTTCCACAAATAACAAATCTTTTCACAAATCAACTACCTTGCACAAAATGTTTTCAGAATATTCTAATTTTTAAAATATTTATCTAGACAAATTAATATCTAATTTCTAATAAATAAATTAAAAATAAAATTACGAATTTTACACAAATGTAGTTGCAGATAAGGTTTCTAGTTGAATTTGAGATTTATTTGATTTGTATATGCAGTTGCTTAGTTGCTCATAGTTGCTCATAAGATCTCTCAATGATACTGTCGCAACCGTAAGTTAGTGAACTAGTTTGAAATAAGTTTTAGAAAATGCACAACCTAACTATTGAATACACCAAAATCTTCGATGTAAGTAATATGACCAAGAGCAATTTCAGATGAATCTTAAATCAAATTTAGAACCAAATTATAATTCATCTTGGACCATAATTTAATAGTTTTTTAATATTTAGAGTTCAATAATCCCCTACTGGGTTTTAGAAACTTTTATAAGACTGTAATATAACGTACAACGATTTTATAATTTTTAATTTAACCCTAAACCCTACAATTCAAACATTTTATGCTCAACATTGAGTTTCATAATATGTTTACATATTAAATTTTAAACATTTTGTAATTGCATATGTGGTTGCAATCTAGGTTGAATATCATGTGTATAAGGTTGTATAATATGTTTAATATCAAAATCTATCACATTAGGTTGTTTATCATGCATGCTTTTTTATTAGACTTAGAGTTTATGGAGAGGTTGCATTGAGAGTTACATAAGTGGTTGCATAAATAATGTCACAAACATTATATGCAATGTTGCTTCTGTGGTTGCATTGAGAGTTGAATCATGTACATAAGGTTGCATAAAGAGTTCAATATGTAGATCTATCACAAGATGGTATAGTACAAATGCTTTCATAAACCTTTTAATCATATTTCTTATTCAAATAAAAATGAAGCCAAAACTGAATTTGTGTTATACAACATGAAACAACTATTTTATGCCAATTGGTGTTTCCTTGGCTTCATAAATCTGAAATTTTGATAAATCTCGATGGTGTTTGTCAATGATCACCTCGTCTTTCTTGTGATGTATAATATCTTCTTCTACTGTTGTTTCAGTTGGTATTTGTAGTATTTCTATAAAAATTAGGTCCGCGTAATCCACTTAATCTCCAATCATTATGGTATTTACTTCATCACTGATATCATTTGTTGCGTTTGATGGTATAACCTATTAAATTTGAATATCAACACGTCAATATTTGTTATCCTTTCACTATTAAAGATGGTAGCTGATAGTTCCATAACCGAGTTTTCAATTATTATTCACAAAGGGTATGTGTTGAAGTCCGTTTCCCTTATCTTGAGCTCTTTATAGAATAGTCATTAAAGATCGTCAAAAATTGTGAAAGGAGAACATGTAACAAATGCCTAACAATGAAAATTACACAACCAAAGAACATGTTAGTGACATAATTTATAGGAATTTATCAATTCATATATAACATAGTTGAAGATATCAATTGCAATCACAAACTGCTAAAATGCAGGAAAAAAATAACATCTAGGCTTTTTAAAAATATATGCAACTTAATACAGAACATTTTTCCAGAATCAATTGCATTAGCAAAGTCATAAATTGAAAAAACGGGGTAAACCATGTATTTTTCGGACATAAACAAATTCATCACATTGTTCAACATGTATTGCTGCATGTAATTCCTTAAATTAAAGTACATCTAGATGAGGTGTTTTAAGCATCAACTAATGCACCAATTTGACTTATTTTTAAAAAGTATCAAAATGTAGCAAGTAAATACATTACATGCTTAGAAACTTTAACTGCAACCTAAACTTCATAAAATGGATCTCCATGTAATTTTTGCAAGTACAAATTAATTCCTTTTTTGGAATAATTTTTTTAAAGTTATACAACATATAACTGATGACAGAAATGCTTTAACAAATGACAAGATCATTGCAAACCGATCCTCCTAAACTGCAAGGAGCTCTCGATTTTCCTCAACCATAACAAATACAATAGTTTAAGTTAATTATTGCAAAGTTCGCAACCTAGTGACTGAGTACACAAATGTTTTGACAAGATTGTTGCAACCTGAACTTCCTAAATTGCAAGAACCTCTCGATGTAATTTTTAAAAAGATAAACCAATAAAATAGTTCTAGTTAACTATTCAAAATTGTGCAACACTACAAGAAAAAAGTCCATAGACATCGGTTTTTGACCGATGTCTATGCTGTCTGGCAACCGATGTTGATGTCGGTGATGTCTATTCTAGACATCGGCCATAACCCGATGTCTTTACTAGCTTAGACATCGTTTCTAAAAAAAAAACTGATGTCCATGCATTGTTTTTTTACAAAAAATGTTAGAAATAAATAATTTAATAAATAAATTACACTTATTACAACAGATTAAACATATAATGAGTTATGTTTTTTACCACATAGACATCATATATTTTCTTTTAGGTGATGTAAAATCAGATATTAAACATCGATTTATTCAGTAAAATGCGATGTCTATAGTTGCACATAAACATCAATTATATGCCAAACAAAGTGATGTCTGTTCAATTTACACTTGAATATGTCTATCTTTGACATCAGTTTTTTTATCAAAAATGATGTACATTAACTTTTTTGACATCAGTTTTTCTTCTTTAAAAGTAATGTATAATTATTTTTGAGATATCAGTATTTATTCATTAAAAGTGATGTACAATTGTTTTTTGACATCAGTATTAATTCATTAAAATACGTGTTTGCATCTCAGTATTTCAGCACTATTTTTATTTTTGAAGTTAAATGCTGCAATTGGAAGATCTGAGAATTAATATATATTTGAAATTCTACACTGCCAGTGCAAACTACAAAGATTATTTGATGAAATATTTACAAGATTTTCAGCAAGATCAAATCAACCAAATCAAGAGTCACACTAGTTCCCCCTGTTATGATACAAAGTTGTGCGCACTAGTAAGCTGGTTTTGCAACAACTTTACTTTGATGCTTGAGGACTTTGTAATAGAGCAGCTATATCCAGTCCATGACTCCCACTCCGTTGTAGTCCCTCCACAGTGGATAAAAGTGAGTAATCTGCGGGTTTCACAATAGCTCTTTGTCTCAGAATATGGAGGTGATCTTGATTTGGAAGCAACTCGACATCATAGTTGAAGAGTAAGATTGTTGTTGCACTTACATTGAGGTTTTCGGGAGCAGGGAAGATCTTTCTTTAAGCACCAAGCAACTCTACAAAATAAACTAAGCTAGTTCATGGCGTGCTTATAAAAAACTAGTAGATATCATATCTATAGAAACTTACGAATTGTTATTTGAAGATGACATGCTGGATACAAGATTCTTGTAAAAGATACAAAAGGAATTTAAAAAAATATTGATATTTAGTTTATAGAGTATATGAAGCAGGAAGAAACCTACACATTAGATGGCTGGCAGTTATATTCAGCTATCCGTGAAAAATTGTTGTAAGATACATCACTGCAGCCAATACAATTATGAAATTTGTGAATACGATAAATGGAACTTAATAATGATCCATCCTGGCATGTGGTTTCTCTAAATCTAGATGATATATTGAACTGAAAGCTGTGTAAAGAACTAACAAATTTTCTTTGCTGCCAGAAATCCAACTTGGTATCTCTCCAGTCAATGAATTGTGATTCAGATACCTACATTCGATTACAAGTTGGTGTCACACTTCTGAGTACATTATTTTGCAAATTACATAGAGGCTAAAGTAAACATGTATAGGAAAGAAGATAAATTATGCAAGTCCAGCTATCCGAGTTAGTTGCATGTGTTCCTGGAAGGTAATAATTTCTTATAATAAGTATTTGAAATAAATTCACATACAGATATTGTATACTAAGGTCGTTTAAGAGCGCCATTGAATCTGGTATTTGGCCAGTCAACCGATTAAAGCTCAGATCTCTGCAAACAAATAAAATAAAACTCAAAATGATTAAATTTTGATATATTTCCTAGCATACATGTTTCTGCAGGTTTTTGCATTCAACATGGCACATCACACGCTACACAAGCATATAAAGCTAATTTTTAGGACCTAACTGTAAAAGTAGAACAATACTTTTGAAAATCCAGAAGTACCCTCATAATTTATAATGTTCTTCTTTATATGCATAGATAGAATAGTGTAACTAAATTATTATAAGGAGAGTCTCTGAATGTGCTAATGAATTCTACATAGTAATACTTAAAAATATAGGTCTCTGTTGTGTGCTTGTATCGACTAATGCATCTGTGAAAACATATATAGTACATTGTAATCCCTCACACGCGCATGCACAGACATACATTGTGAGGAACTCCATTACCAGAAATTAGTTCCGGATTGAGCAATAATAAAAGTTAGCTTACAGGGTTTTTAGTTGACCAAGTACTCCAAAGTATTCTGGAATTGCACCATTGATCAAGCAATTTCTTAATATCCTGCAAAAGAAAGAAATGTTAACTAATTTTTTCAGGGAAACACATCTGCATCAGACAAAATTTATGTACGACTTACAGCACATGCAAGGATTGCATATCTTTTAAATCTGGGATAGTCGATTTTCTTCCAGTCAGATCAGATATCCTCCTATCAACAGAAAGCACAGAAGTAATCAACTGATCTCAAAAGTCCAAACCAAAAATCAACTACAATGATAGAAAGTCATGAAGGTATTAAACATTGGCTAGATATTTGAGCAGTTCTTACAGTTCTATTAGATTTCTCAGACGGGAGATGCTCAAAGGAATTGGACCCTCCAGTCCTATTCCCTGCAAGTCCCTGCACAAAATTTGAAGTTTATTGAGAGGTATATGTAACCGTAGTTTCTAGAATATGTACTAACAACCAAGTAGAACCAAACTGAAGCATAATCGACCAAAATTACTCACAGTCTTGTCATATTTGTCCAGTTTCCAATGAAATCGGGTATCTTCCCAGAGAAATCATTCCCATCTATCCTACTGCAAGGAGTAGATAATTTTAAGACTCTGTTAAACTTAGAAATATACATATAGATGAAGTAGTACTTACAAATCCTCTAGATTCCTCAGGTTGCCAAATGTTTCTGGTATTGTTCCATTTAATTTATTTGCAGAAACAACGCTGTGAAGATTGTTTGCAAGATTTCCATCAATAGATAAATAATGATAGAAGTGTTAAAGCATATGTAATTATGTTTTAATTATGATAAAAATGTGAACACATTATGTAATAAATAAAAGCCCTCCATGAAGAACCCTTTAGGCATGTAATTATAATTCTTACAATCTCCTCAAGCCAATCAAACTTCCAAAGTTTCGAGGAATAGGCCCTTCAAGTAGATTATCTTCCAAAAACCTGAAAAGTTCAGCTCAGATTAAGTCAACCAAAGGTTATACTTGAAATCCAAGTCATATAGATCACATTTTCACTTACAGCTCCTGAAGAGTAGCGATGTTGGCTAGTTCCTGAGGAATCGAACCTTGGATACGATTCCCCAAAAGGGATCTGCAGAAAGGAGAGTTCTAATTTACTACAACTCTAAGAGGTCATGCTAGGAAGCTTAATTTAAAGATATGTTTAGTTCACTACACTGCACAAAAAAATGCAGACAAGAAATTAACAAGCAACACAACAAAACCATACAGAAAGACAACGCGAAGCTGACCAAAAGCTCTGGGAATGGTTCCTCCGAGGACTCAGAGGCATGAACCTCGAGTGAGAAGAAGGCCCAGATGAGAAATTCACATGATCACCAAACCTATTCATTGGGGAGCTTAATCATGTATTAGTCTTATTATAAGATCTGAAGTTTCCCACATCATTCATCCCCGCGAATCCTGTTAATAAGCATCAAGTTCTTAGCAGCCAATACAGAATCATTGCTACAATAATACAGAAATCAAAATACTGAAAGTAGTATCCATATTTAAGTTTTAACTAACAACATGTTATTTTTAGACACATACAAGACTCAACCAAAACTAAACCAGGTCATAGTGTTCAACAAAATTTTTGTTTTGTCAACTACAGAGCATGGCACATACATCTGTTTCAACTTTTCACAAAATTAAAGCAACATGAGCTATTTCGAACATAAATATGTGATAAATCATTAATCAGTGACAACATTTTACAGGAAAGATCCAGCAGACGAGCACAAACAAGCTTTTAGATGTTCATTCCTCTAGATCCAAACTAAAAGGCAAGTAAAAGGTCATAATATAAAACTAAAATAAACAAAAGATCATAGATTGTATCAGTTTTCTTTCACATGTACTTTAACTATCACATACATATGTAGTTTTTTTTATGCAACCAATCAAAATTATTCTAGTAAATCTAAAGCTCATCATCAGATATAAAATTTGAAGCAACAGATAAATAACAAGAGGCAGAGTGATGTACTAATACTAATATCATCTCCGGCAACGTCAATTCTATTAAACATATTCAAATAAGTAAATTAGGGTTACAATTTAAAAAAAAAACCAAAATTAAAAATTCAGGGTTTCGATTTTAAAAAACCCCAATTGAAAACTACTCACAGAGAATATCCTATTTCAAAATAACATAGTAAATTCACTTACCAATTCGAGTTTCTAAAATGATAACCAAGTAGAGAAGATCATAATTCAAGCTTATCCTCTTACGAGCTTAGCATAGAAAAATGGAGAGAGATGGTGGAGATGATGGTGGTGAGTGGTGGAGATGATGGTGGTGAGCAGAGCGGCGGTGATGTTGGTGAGTGGGGGTGGTGAGTGGTGGAGATGATGATGGTGGGGTGAGAGAGTCGGGGCGAGAGAGTCGGATGAGAGAGAGAGCTTATGTGTCTCGTGGGGAAAAACAAAAAGGGGGGAAGAATATTTGCTAAGGGGGGAAATTTATTTGGCTAAGGCGGAAACAAAAATAAAGTGGGCGGGGAGTGAATTTTTTTTTGGAACTTTAGACACCAGTTTTAAAAGAACCGATGTTTTAAAACAACATAGACATCATAAAAACACGGGGTGATATTATAAATTCTTTTAACATCAGTGGCAAACCTAACCGATGTCTAATGTGTGATGTCTATTGACAGTTTTCTTGTAGTGCAACCTAACGACTGAATTCACAAATCCTTTAACAATAAAATTGAAACCTGAACCTCGTAAATTACAAGGGCATCTAGATGATCCTTTCGCAACCATAAATTAATGAATTACTTTTACACTTTCTTTTTAAAATTATGCAACTTATTTAAGAACTGAATAACTACTTTTCTAGACACATCAATCGCAACAAAAAAAAGCTAAAATGAAACATCATTTAGCTTAGACACTTAAAAACATAATCTAATTAAAGAAATTTGTTACATTATTCAAATGTATGCAACTTAATAACTCAATCATATTGAAAATCAAAAACCTCTTATACAACTAAAATAATCAATTGCTCAAACTCAACAATAAACTTCATAATCCTTTCATAATACAAAACAAGTATATCTACAATTTTCATATAAAATCAGTAATTAGAAGTTACCTTTCTACGATTTGAATAAATTTGAAGAAATAGTTTGACTTTCGATATCAATGATGAAGTCCAGATAAATTATCAATTGATTTTTATGTTTGTCTCTCTATGAATATGTACATAATCGAAAAATCTATGATGTTTGTTGACGAAAAAGAAAGTTGCAGATTGTTGATGATGAAGAAATTGTGGAACGAAGTGTACGGAGGAAGTCCAATTTTCTAATTTTTTATCTTCTTGTATTGTTGTCGTATTTGTGCAATATAAATTGTTTATTAACGTAGATTTGCAAATACTTTTAAAAACTGTAATTATTTTTGCAAAACTTTTCTTTTTTTAGTATATTTATGAAAAATCCCCTAAAAATATAATTAAAAACAGGAAAATGAAAGAAAGAGAAGTCTATATGAACATATCAAAATATGATTTGTAAATCTCTTCTACTCAACAACTCAAGTATCTTCCACACAATATTTGAACAAAAACAATAAAAACGTATATTATTTATTGGCCTATTAAATTAATATATAAATATGATTAAAAGCTCAAGATATGAAACTGAAATATTAATATAAAAATTATTAATAAGAAATATTTAATATTATAATTGAGAAAAATATATAAGAAATTTATTTTTATTAAAAAGTATTTATTCAAAAATATCTAACAAAATATCTCTTAAAAATTGTCACTAAACTACATTGTTGCAAAACTAATATAATATCAATGTTATAAAATTCGGTAATCGAAAGATATCGGTCGAGGTACCGATTAGAATTTATCGGAGATCTGGGATTAATCAGATGCACTTTATATTTTAAATTATATTTAGTTTTAATATCCTTATTTTAGTAGTAATTTATAAGTTAATACACATTTATCATATATAATTATCATTATTTATGTTTAATTAAAATTCTATATTACCGATTAAGAAAAATACATAAATATTAATCGGATTTCAAAAATCGAATCGGTATCGTGCCTTTTCGAGAATTAATCGATAAAATCGGGAATCTTTAGAATCATGGATAATAATGTATATTCGACAAAAAGAATGTATAATAATGTAAAACATAGGTCCTTATTATATGATATGCATAAAATGGATCTTATCCAGATTTTTGATAGTTATTGTCCATTTACTATCAGTTTATTATGGATCGTTATATCTTTAAAAAAATTGATCATGACCGTTAGATTTAAAATAAATGAAAATTTTATAACCAACGATAAGTAGGTATTTTATATTAAATAGAATATCCTACCCTTTCAATGATTTAAATAAAAAATAAGTAGGTATTCTAAACTGAATATAATAATAATGCAAAATTCGTAATTACTATTTTCTTCAAATTCTAGATCATATTTGTTGAACAAAATTTATAAACCATCACTGAATTAAACATTAATTCGTGAGATTCGCATGAGCTGTATATCGTAAAAATCTGATGTACAAAACTCAAGATAGAGCCGAAATAAAATCAAATGAAACTCAGTAATTTTTTTGTTTGTTTAAAATTTAATATAATTTTTTTACTATTTTAAATTAATGAACAATTGTTAAATAAAAAGTAAAATGTTCGTGCATTGCATGGCGAAACATAAAAATTTGGTAGTCGGTTATCGGTACCGTATTTGAGTTTATATAATACTTGAGTTTATAATATACGGGATTGTTTTTTTTATTTATGTTATTCATGATATTTTCTCAAAACTTAAAGAGACAGTTCGTTCATAGGTGTAATGACATTGGAATAAGACAAAATAATATATGTTATTTATTCTGAATAAAAAAAATTATACTATTGGACGTGATTAATATAAATTTAAAACAAACTAAATATAACTTCTTAAATTTAGTCGGTGCAATGGATTTCGGTTTAAAATAAAATAATGACTACTTAGCTAAAAAATTATACTCATTATGTCCCCCTAGTAGTATATATTGGAGGACGGGGGCTTGACACACATTTTAAGACTCCTTTAAATTATAGATCCGTAAACAGTTTTTAAAACTTTTTTTTGTTCCGAATAAAAATTTTTGTTTAAAGTTTAATAAAAAAATCAAAAATAAATAATAAAATTATACTTTATATTCACTTTAAAATCGTGTCGAATATTGAAAAAAGACTGTATTCCGTCAATCGAAATAATAGCACCTGGTTAAAATAAAATAACTTAAACTATTCATCGGACTAAAAAATTATACAACCCATCCGCGGTAAAATAATATTAAAATCAAAATAAAATTCAACCAATTTATACAAAATAATATGTACTATTCATATGAGTTAAACAAAAGTCTATATTTATCTGGGTTTAAACTAAATTAAAATCAAATTAAATATTATTAGTTGAATTTGATCATATAATGGGTCTGAGGATAAAATAATTTAAATTAAATTAATTATGATTCACATACTTTTGAACCAGGATAAAACTTATCGTTTAATTAAAAAATAATTTATTTGTAAACACACATAAAAATAACAATAATACTATATGTTTCAATTTGAAATATTTCTTTTCAAAGTTATATACATTTAAAAAAACTATCGAATTATATTCTTATATAAATATATATAAGGGGGATTTTATCCAAATTTTTATTAGTTATGACAGTGTACCGATTTAATATGGACACTTAGATCTTTTTGTAAATTTTTATTAGTTATGACAGTGTAGCGATTTTATCCAAAAGAATAAGACGTGAGGAATGAACTCGCTAAACAAGAACTTGTTAAAAATTGTTTCGTAGACAAAATTATTTATACCAATAATTTAGTTTATCAGTTTTTAAGTTTTGGGAAAAATAATTTACTTGTCAATAAGGCTTTTCCTGATAAAATGAATTAATTGTAACTAAATTTATATTATAAGATGTCGTTCATATAATTTTTATTCAATTTAACATTAATTAATAAGATTTTCCCTATATTTTGTTTTTGTAAAAAATTATAAGATTTTTAATTTTATATGAAAAAAGAAAGTACTATTTACAAGTAGCATCAATTGAGCATAAAATAAAAGTTGATCTAAAATTTGATATTACGACTCATTGCATAAGTATTTTTTTTTTTTTTTTATTGAAGTATGTGTTTCTTTATTTTTTTGTCTAAGTATGTATTCTTTCTTATTTTAACATTAATTAATAATTTATTTAATAGTTAATATTAATGTCAGTCTATAATAGTTAACACACCTAATTTATTGTCGGAGAAATTAAGAAAAGTAAACAACTTTCCATGTAGTTGCTTACTTGGCACAGGTGATATTATACCAACGGCACTAGAACGACACTAGGACTAACAGCGAATAACTAAGATTTATTACAAATAAACAAATTGTGATTAAATTAAATAAGAATCCAAATAGAAGTCTTAAACCCAGCCCATAAACCCAGCTCACGTACTATATAAACATTAATAATTTTGAATCATACAACATTAGAGAATTGTCACAGACTCACGATGGACAGAGAGGAATGTGACATTTGCAAGGACTAAAGGTAGGGTTTCGCTTTGCGCCTTCACCACACGAAGTCTTGCTCCAATATCTCATCCCTATGATCCAAAAACAACCACTCCCCTGCGATCGTATCATCAAACAAGCTGATGTTTACGGAGCCTCGACGCAATGCGAAGTTTTCAGAGACGATGATCTCTTCTGGCAGTCAGCATCATCCGGCAAGAAGAAGACTATTTACGTGTTCACTAAGTTGTCCAAGAACGGTAAGCGTGTTTCGAGGAGAGCTGGTCGTGCACTTGGGTTGGTCAGAGTAATAAAAAGATTAAGGACAAGAAGAGTAATGAGGTTCTTGGAAGCAGAGGAGCTTTTACGTACAAAATCGACAAGAAGGTGAGTAGTAATGGTGAGAGTGATGATAAGTGGTGCATGTATGAGTATACTCTGGATGATAAATTTTCGAAAAAACTTGGTTTACCAGAATCAGTTCAAGACTATGCGATATGCGAGATTATTAAGCGAGGTGATGATAATGCCAGCGAGTACTCTGTTAATCTACTGGAATCATCTAATCAATATGATACTGATTCTTCAGTGCTTATGGGCGAAGTTAATCAGATACTAACAGATTCACAACGAGTTCCCAACATTATTGATACTTATTCTCCGATGCATGTGGGCGAAGTTAATCAGATAGTCCCGGTTGCACAAGGAGTTCCCAACACTGATCACGAGCCTTGGTTCGATGCTGATTTTTCAATGCCTATGGGTGAATTTAATCAGATACTACCTGTTGCAGAAGGAGTTCCCAACATTGATGACGAGTCTTGGATTGATGATATTGATTTTACAATGCCTATGGGTGAATTTGATCAGATACTACCTGTTGCAGAAGGAGTTCCCTACCTTGATCATGAGCCTTGGATTGATACTTATTCTTCGATGCCTGGGGGTGAAGTTAATCAGATACTACCAGTTGCACAAGGAGTTCCCAACATCGATCACGGCCCTTGGATTGATACTGATTTTTCAATGCCCATGGGAGAATTTAATCAGATACTACCTGTTGATCAGCAAGGAGTACTTCCCAACATTGATCACGAGCCTTGGATTGTCGATGACAGCAATTATTCGCAAGCAGCAAATCCTCAACATGTTATCAATCAGAATAATCCTAATATTTTAATGCTTCCTGGAGAGACTGATCAACCAATCCCGGTTGCAGAAGGAGTTATCCACAATGTTCCTGCACCGGATTATCAACCTGAGACTGTAATCGGGAACAATCAATCATCAGCGACTATTCCATTGATGGATGAAGGTGAGCTCGAATCACTAGTTTCGCTTTTGCTTCATTACCAGGGGAAGATTTCGACGACTACATGCAGAGAAGCTCGATGAAGTGAATTTGACAAACAAGAAAGTAAAACAAGGGAACCAACTACACAAAACAATGTTTGTTTAGGGTTCTCTTAAGTAGTGCAGTATCTTTTTCCTACATTAGGAGTTTTTTGCTTTTGAAATACTTTTAGGTTTTCTATTCCAACATTGTTGTAATTGGTGGTGTTATTTAAACTTTCATTTAGCTTTTGCAGTTTCATATTTCTACCTGTTTACATAATTTTCATCTTAAATTTCATGTAATCTCTTGATTCGGTATATCTACTACTCTGCTTTCATTTAATAACTCTATCCTGTTTCAAGTTGAAAGCTTTTGTCAAGGACATCAGCAAGGCAACAATTTAAATGCGAACAATCTAATCTTTGCGAAGGCTTGCAAGAGTTATTCCCCCACACTTTGCATTAGGTTTGCTACTTTCTTTTGTGAAGTATATTGTCTCTTCAGGGGCATTATTTCAAACTTTTATCAAGAGATTGATTTTATCTGGATAACCTCTATTCTTGACAAATGTTGTCTCAAGAGAATTTCTAAATGACTGAGAGCTAAAAGTATGTGACCCGATCTTGTTTGATTTACTTTCCTCCATTGAAGGAGGCAAAGTATAAAAAGGATTTTCCATGTAAGGTTTACACGGTTTCTCTTTGGAGGGTAGTGCTTTTCTTACATTCTGCATTTCACAAGTCTGCTTGTCTAGAGCTTGTATTAGATGCTCTTTAGGAATAATTAGGACCATATCCTTTCCTTTCTCTCTGCATTTCAAAAGCATACAGCACTGAAATTCCTACCTATCTGTTTCCAACTAAGTTCAACTCGTTTCGGCTACAGAAGGTTCTGAGTTCAGACTCGTTGAACAAAATTAGTTACATAGTAGTATAAAGGCATTGTAGGGGTAAGTGTTTTTATCCGTAAGGTTATGAGAAATAAAGAACTGCCAAAACATCGATTAAAAATTTAATCTACGGTTCCATTAAAGTCGAAACAGCACAATCATTTGATCATGGTACTCCTGTATGTGCTTTAGATTTCATGAAGTTCTGACTTCTGAGTTCTGACTCGGAAACAAGCTCCCTACAAAAATAAGGATAATACTGCGTTATTATGAATTTCTCTTCAACAAGTCGACGCTTTAACTAATTACAACTATTCACACCTATGCAATGATGAAAAGTGAAAACAATGCCTTTACTTTGTCAAAGAAAAGATTCCCCTTGTTCTGTATAAGCACTGTTTAATACTAATCAACAACACAATACAAGCAGATTAAGGTATGCAAATGTGTAGCAGCAGCCCACTTTAGGAGAAGGAAGAATTGCAGAAAGAATAAAGCCGATGTAGAACTTATATTCAACGAATGTAGCGATGATTGTCGTATACAAATGACATTCTTGGCGTAGTTATAGTGCATATACTTTTTCTCAGGTAAACGGCCAAAAGAATGGCATTAGGACTAATATGCATTCGTTTGATCCCACTATTTAGTTTTCTGGGTAGGATGTAGTCATATCCTTTGACCTCTATAGTATCGGTCTTCATACATTTTAACATTTTTTCTTAGTAAAAGACGTTTTTACCCTCCGATATTGGCCGATATGTCGTTTTATCTCCGAAAATGGCTAAAAGGAACGATACCTAATACAACAGGGGTTAAAATGTATGACTTCATACTTTTGAGGCTGAATACTTTAGGGTCAAAAGGTCATTAAGCCTAGGAGTTTTTTGCTTTTGAAATACTTTTAGGTTTTCTATTCCAACATTGTTGTAATTGGTGGTGTTATTTAAACTTTCATTTAGCTTTTGCAGTTTCATATTTCTACCTGTTTAGATAATTTTCATCTTAAATTTCATGTAATCTCTTGATTCAGTATATCTACTACTCTGCTTTCATTTAATAACTCTCAAACCCAATTTTCTTTTTCACTATGAGGCGAATATTTTATTTGCAGAAGGTGATAAAGTCTGGACCTCATGTACAATGATTCTGGTTGAGGTTTTCGTCGATGGCGGTTGTGACAAACAAGACGTTTTCTGCAACTTCTCTTCACATCATCAAACTCCCAAGAGAATGGAATCTGCAGCAGTTGATAAAGTAAAACTCGGTTATTAGTGATTATGTCGAGTGTGGTGTTCATTGCTAGGCTAATAGGGAACACGGTTAGAACCGAACACTAACAGAAAATAAATGAGCGAATGAAGAAAGTAAGACCTGATAAGAGTATAGAAGGGATGCATATTTAGGCATTTTTGATTAGTTTTACTGGTTTTTGTAGTTAAAAGTTGCGAGCAGCCTTGTTCTTTGGAAGATCCATCTCGTGTTAGTATTTTCATAATTATTGGCATTACTTCTATTCCAGAGAAAAGTTTAAGATTATAGCAAGATAACGTGCAACCTATATATCCTCTCTAGCATTCATCCACATGTTATTATAATTAGTAGAGAACTAATCGAAACAATCCACGTGTTTTGAACAAAATAGAATGAAAGATATCATAAAAGAACTGACACCGGAGCAGAGATATGGCTTGATTCAGACTCAGAAAGCCTCACCTGCTGCATTGCTGGCAGTACCTTTGCTCTCTGCCTTTACTTATCAGAACAGGGATCTTTGAGTGACCCTCGCAAACCCTGTGGCGCCTATGGTACTCCCTGCACTTATTGAGGTCTTCCAAACACCCATCCACTAAACACGAGGCCTTTTTTGCGTAACTGAAAGCACATACCTTCTTCGATTCTAAAGGTAATGGCAGTGATGGTAACCCCTTTGGCCCCTGCAATCTGTCCATTGCTCCATCTCGCACATCTCCTAATGTACTTGGTCTTTGATCATAGCAAATCATCACCATTCTTTGACAATCACGCATACGCTACCATTAATTACACACTTTAATTGATTTTCTTTGTTTTGCTTTTTTTTTGTCTTGTTAACTCAACATGTTATAAATCAGAATAATCCTAATATTCCAATGCTTCCTGGTGAGACTGATCAACCAATCCCGTTTGCAGAAGGAGTTATCCACAATGTTCCTGTGCCCGATTATCAACCTGGCACTGCAAACGGGAACAATCAATCATCAGCGACTATTCCATTGATGGACGAAGGTGAGCTCGAATCACTAGTATCGCTTTTTGCTTCATTACCAGGGGAAGATTTCGACGACTACATGCAGAGAAGCTCGATGAAGTGAATTAGACAAACAAAAAGTAAAACAAGGGAACCAACTACACAAAACAATGTTTGTTTAGGGTTCTCTTAAGTAGTGTAGTATATTTTTCCTACATTAGGAGTTTTTTGCTTTTGAAATACTTTTAGGTTTTCTATTCCAACATTGTTGTAATTTGTGGTGTTATTTAAACTTTCATTTAGCTTTTGCAGTTTCATATTTCTACCTGTTTAGATAATTTTCATCTTAAATTTCATGTAATCTCTTGATTCAGTATATCTACTACTGCTTTCATTTAATAACTCTATCATGTTTCAAGTTGAAAACTTTTGTCAAGGCAACAATTTAAATGTGAACGATCTAATCTTTTAAAACCTAATGGATATGATCCTAGTTCTCTAGGTTTGCTCACTGAAGTAGATTTCCCTATATATTGCCTACAAATTCGATAATGTTATATAAATTTAAGAACTTTTTCTACTGATACAACATGACAGAGTTCACAATGTTAAAGACAATTTAAAAATCTCAAATTATCGGTAATTGAGCGTAATGCTACAAAAAGTGAAGAATTAGAGAGTCTAAAAGTGAGGTTTAACCGTACCATCACCGATTTTTTCACAAAATTCTACGACCTCCAAATTTTAAAGGTGGATCCGCCATAGCACATGAACGCATATGTATACACGTTTCAGGCCTTCTGGGCCTGATGTATTGATAGTGGCTGTACTACTGACACTAAGTTGGTGCCTGGTGGGAGATCAGAATTGGAAAATTGGATGCCTTTGGAAACGTGTATTTGTTTGGGCATGTTTTGGCTAGAGATTGCTATAAATTCCATGATCTCTCTAATCCACAGTCCACAGATCAAAATTTTCCGAAAAGTAGTGTGAGACATAGAGTCATGGAAATATTATATGCAGTCAATAGCATGGTGGAACATGAATACATTCATCCCAGAAATTAACAGTGCTGCATATAATTCAAAATAAAGCAAGCACATCAATTACATTGGCAGAGACATCATTACATAGAATCCTTAACATCACTATTAATCCAACAACAAAAGAACAAGAAACTTATACTGAGGATGTAAAAGCTAGCTTAAGAATTCCATGAAGAATTAGTCTCAGGTCCACTCTGGTGGGCGGTCGCCTTGGAGGCGGTTGGAAACGCATTGTCATGTCTTCCTGGGACAGATAAATACAACAAAATTACAGTGAATACTTGCAAAACACTATGTTACTGCAGCAACTATAATGATCATGTCCCTACTCTGTTTTTCTCTCTCATGTTCTCTCTCTCACTCGTGTTCTCTCTCTGGTGCTCTCCTCTCCACACACACAAATATACATACAGGTTCTTATATTCAACTTGTTCTCAATTAAATTCTGAACTATTCTAGTTTATTGATTCTCGTAATTCACAATTCAATCAGCACAACCTTGTTCTTAGTGATTTATGTGCAGACTTTAAGATTAGGGGGATGGGTTTTGGGATTTTGCGTTCATGGGTTGTGGTTAAGAAAGGGTTTGTGGAGTGTAATGTGTTTGTTTGTAATGTGCTTACGATGATGTATTTTAAGAGTGGGGTTTTGAGGGATGCGCGGAAGGTATTTGATGATATGTGTCATATAGGGGTTGAGGATGTTGTTTCGTGGAATTCGATTGTGGCTGTGTACGTGTAGAGTGGGGGATGTTAAGGAGTGTTGAGGTTGTTTGAGAGGTGGGGAGAAGGGGGAGTTTGGTGTGAGGGTGGATGCGGTTAGACTTGTTAATGTTCTTCCTGCTTGTGGGGTTGAGAAAGTGTGGAGGAGAGGGAAGGAGGTTCACGGGTATGCGCTTCGGAGTGGGCTTTCTCATGATGTGTTTGTGGAGAATGCTATTGTGGATATGAATGCAAAGTGTGAGTTGATGGATGATGTGAGTAAAGTGACTGAGAGTATAAAGGTGAAATGTTTTTTTTGGAATGCAATGGTTATCGGGTATTTTCAGGTTAGGAGGTTTGAAGATGCTTTGAGCATGTTTGAGATGATAAAAAGTGGAGAAGAGGTTTGGTATTGACGGGAAGTGGAAAGAGGAAGATTGAAGAGGATGGATTTTGGTTGCGTTCAGGCGATTTTTGCTCTGATTTTAGTTGATTTCATGGTTACTTTTGTGATATTAGTATTGGCCCTGCAGGCGCACTTATTTTCCATCATTTGCAACCACTTGCAACTTATTTTGCAACTAAATGTAATTTTCAACATTTTTTTCAAATTTGCCTTTGTGGTTGCATATATGGTTGCTAGCAGTTGTAGGTATGGTTGCAAATACAACCTTCATCTTTACCTTTGGATAAGAGATACTTCAGTTTATGCCAAGTATCTCAACACTGATCACAATAACAAGTTATGTTATGCAAAAGATTCCTTAGAAGAGGGTCACGTTTCAGATTCTGATACAGTAATCTCCCATGAACAAGAGTGTCAAATAGGTAAAACCATAATTAGTAGTTGATTGTTCCAAGTATTAAAACAATAAAATGATATGCAATGCGGTAACTGATAAGTAAGCACACGGGATTAGTTAAAGTACCTATGATAATGATCATCATCAAAATCATAACCAATGGCCTCGTCAGAGCAATTAGTTAGCATCTTTAAGTTATGTTTTTTCATCAATGCTATTTTTATGTCTGATCATACATACCCCAAGTATCTCAACACTGATCACAATAACATTTGAGTAATTGTTTAGAGGTTCACCAATTCCATAATTGGGTTTTAGAAGCTTGAGTAAGACTGTAACATTTGCGGTTACATCTAAAGTTACATAATTTATGTATTAGATAAATTTTTAATTTTTAAATTTGCATAGTGGTTGAAATCTAGGTTTAAATTATTTCTATAAGGTTAATTTACAGTTATGGTGAGATTACATTTAGAGTTACATAATGGTTATATTAGATATTATAATCTTGTTTTTTATAGTTGCATTTGTTGAATTCTAGGTTTAAAACATGTATATAAGGTTGCATTAAACATGTTATATTTAGGATTGCATAAGTAGTTTCATAAAAAGTTACAAATAACATTGTATGTTGCTTTTTATAACAACATAATATGAAATGTGTTGCATTTGAGATTTCTTTGAGTTGCAAATGTAATTGAGGTATCTAGTTGAGATTTCTTTGAGTTGTATTTGTAGTTGAATAATGGGTTTATAGTTTCGTATTTATATGAGTTGCACCGGTAGTTGAATTTTGGATTTCTTTGAGTTACAAATGTAGTTGCAGATAAGGTTTCTAGTTGAATTTGAGATTTATTTGAGTTGTATATGCAGTTGCTTAGTTGCTCATAGTTGCTCATAGGATCTCTCAATGATACTGTCGCAACCGTAAGTTAGTGAACTAGTTTGAAATAAGTTTTAGAAAATGCACAACCTAACTATTGAATACACCAAAATCTTCGATGTAAGTAATATGACCAAGAGCAATTTCAGATGAATCTTAAATCAAATTTAGAACCAAATTATAATTCATCTTGGACCCTAATTTAATAGTTTTTTAATATTTAGAGTTCAATAATCCCCTACTGGGTTTTAGAAACTTTTATAAGACTGATATAACGTACATAGATTTTATAATTTTTAATTTAACCCTAAACCCTACAATCCAAACATTTTATGTTGAACATTGAGTTTCATAATATTTACATATTAAATTTTAAACATTTTGTAATTGCATATGTGGTTGCAATCTAGGTTGAATATCATGTGTATAAGGTTGTATAATATGTTTAATATCAAAATCTGTCACATTAGGTTGTTTATCATGCATGCTTTTTTATTAGACTTAGAGTTTATGGAGAGGTTGCATTGAGAGTTACATAAGTGGTTGCATAAATAATGTCACAAACATTATATGCAATGTTGCTTCTGTGGTTGCATTGAGAGTTGAATCATGTACATAAGGTTGCATAAAGAGTTCAATATGTAGATCTATCACAAGATGGTATAGTACAAATGCTTTCATAAACCTTTTAATCATATTTCTTATTCAAATAAAAATGAAGCCAAAACTGAATTTGTGTTATACAACATGAAACAACTATTTTATGCCAATTGGTGTTTCCTTGGCTTCATAAATCTGAAATTTTGATAAATCTCGATGGTGTTTGTCAATGATCACCTCGTG